>NC_054371.1:142859450-143034450 GCF_017654675.1 Xenopus laevis | reverse complement strand
TATCTATCTATCTATCTATCTATCTCTATCTATCTAATCTATCTATCAGGATAAGCCCAGGATCGATCCCTGGTTTCCTGGGTTCTGGACACGGCACCTTGCCAGATGAGCCACCAGGGGCTCTTGGGGCTCATCATGAACTCTTGTTGTTACTTATGTTATCTGCCTGTTCACAGTTTGTTCTTCTGTTCCTCCCTATTCTCCACCCACCTCGTTTACCCTCATGTGTTCCCCATTCCCAATTACCTGCCCTTTATTAACCCCGCCCTGAGCTTTGCTCAGGGCTGAGTCATAAATGTTTCTGTGCTGTTGTATCCTGGATCCTGTGCCCTAAATGCTTTGGACTTTGATTACCTTGTTCCTGAAATCCTTGTTTCCTGTGTGAGTACCCCTTTACCTCGTATCCCGTGGAACCCCTGTTTTGACTTTGGCCTGACCCTATCTTCACCTTGCCCTTCTTGCCTTTGTTTACCCTTTTGTTGCTATTAAATCATCGTTTCAACCCTGCCCATGCCTCCTACCATCTTTGGCTACACCCCAGGGCTTCCCCCATATCCGCTCCCCAGGGAGTGGCTCTCCTCGATCACCCTGGTTCCCAGCGGTGATCATTACACTATCTATATCATCCATTTATTTCTATCTATCTATCTCAATCCAACTATCTCTATCTATCTATCTATCTATCTATCTATATCCATCCAACTATCTCTATCTATTTATCTATCCATCTATATGAAACATCTCTATCTATCTATATCGTCCATCAATCCATCTCTATCTATCTATCTATCTTATCTATCATCTATCTATTGTCTATCTATCTATCTATCTATATCCATCCAACTATCTCTATCTATTTATCTATCCATCTATATGAAACATCTCTATCTATCTATATCGTCCATCAATCCATCTCTATCTATCTATCTAATCTATCTATCATCTATCTATTGTCTATCTATCTATCTATATCCATCCAACTATCTCTATCTCTTTCTCATCCATCTATCTATATCTATCTATCTATCTATCTATTTATCTATCTACCTACAATTTATCTATTATCTATCTATCTATCTATATCCATCCAACTATCTCTGTCTGTCTGTCTGTCTATCTATCTGTCTATCTATCCATCTATATGAAACATCTCTATCTATCTATATCGTCCATCAATCTATCTCTATCTATCTATCTATCTATATCATCAATTTATCTCTATCTATCTATCTAGCTAATCTATCATCTATCTATTGACTATCTATCTATCTATTTATCTAGCTATCTCCATCCGTCGATATCTATCTATCTATCTATCATCTATCTATCTATCTATCTCTCTATCTATCTCTCTATCTATCTCTCTATCTCTCTATCTATCTCTCTATCTATCTCTCTATCTATCTCTCTATCTATCTCTCTATCTATCTCTCTATCTATCTCTCTATCTATCTCTCTATCTCTCTATCTCTCTATCTCTCTATCTATCTCTCTATCTCTCTATCTCTCTATCTATCTCTCTATCTATCTCTCTATCTATCTATCTCTCTATCTATCTCTCTATCTATCTATCTCTCTATCTATCTCTCTATCTATCTATCTCTCTATCTATCTCTCTATCTATCTCTCTATCTATCTCTCTATCTATCTCTCTATCTCTCTATCTATATATCATGTATCCCCTCTATCAGCCTTCACCATACTGACTCACATGGGCGCTGTCCGCTGTTGCAGTGCTGATCTGCCTGACGTCATTCAAGTTTGTGATTAGCTGCTATGCCTTGTACCGTGATGTTTCTTTTCAGCAGAGCCAGGACAAGGGGTTGGCAGCGGCACTTAGCAGAGAAAGAAAGACTGATAGAGCACATTTTGTTAGAGGCACAGTCAGTGAGTAAAAGAAGTGTGTTATCAGCTGTCTGTTTGCGCCTTCCCATGCTGTGGAGATTGGAGCTCTCCCTTTCTGCCTTCACTGTCCCTTCCTGTTTGCCTGTGTTGGAGGAAGGGTGGGCGGGTCAATCTCCATATCAGCAGCTAACCTTTACTGTGCCAGAGACAAACAGCTGGAGAAGTTCTTATGTATTATGAGTTGGAATCTGCTTTTGTGATATCTGTGATATCTGTAAAGCCTATTCCCACCAATAAGGCTGTTCAATTCCCTGTTGCAAATGCCACTTTTTCTCTAAATCCTAGGTCACCTACTTATTAATTCCTTACTAACTACCCCCACCTCCCCCACCAAACTTAACCCCCAATGACTGTTTTATTTCTTGCCTTTTCCAAAATGTTTTATTTCTTGCCTTTTCCAAAATGTAATTTTCCTGTCAAGTTTAAACTCACCTTTTTTTGCATCTGCAATATGTTTAATGGGATTAATCATGAAATTGGCACTGCTTTTTTATGCTATGTATTATGTGGTAAGGTGGGACCATGGACGAGGGGTCGTCATAGAAGCACTTGCCTTGGATGCCAGCATTGGAGCATGCCTGACAACTAACAAGTCAATATTTTAAGCTGTGCATCCATCAGCCTAGAGTGCGTAATGCAAAGAGCTGATCTCATCTTCTTTAGCACTGAAACTATGTATAGGCACTCTGCAAGTATTGGCTTACTAATCAGTTGCTCAACCATTACATTTCTTATGTGGCAGAGTTCTCTTAAATAGTGATTGTACATGTAGTTTTGTTATGTCTTCTTAATGCTTATGCTTTTTGTGGTACGGATTTCACACCCAAAGCATTACCTCTCAAGTCTGATTTAACATTTGTGATCAAAATAGGTAAGGGGAGTTGTCCTTTCACATTTTAGCACGTATAATTTAGGCAGGAAACAGAATATTTTGTGGGTTATAAAGAATATGCATTTAAGATGCTGCTGCCTAACACGCAACCGTTTATTGAAAATGTATGGCAGCAGTATTCACATTCTTTCAAAGACTATGAAAAAGACAAAGTTTGAGTTTACCGTTACAACTAATATTATATCAGCTATGGAAAACTGAAAGCAAAATTGTAGAAATGTGCTAATATTAATATTTGAAAGCACTCAAAGTGCAATGTAATAGGCAAATGCAATTTGAATTCCGCTATCAAGGTAAGTACAAAATACTTATAGGGGCCTATTTATCACGCTGTGTAGAAAGGTGAGTGAAGCAATACCAGTGATGTTGCCCAGAGCAACCAATCAGCAATTAGATTTAAACAGTTACAAAACAAAAGCAAAGATTTGATTGGTTGCTATGATCAACATCACTTGTAATGTTTCACTCCATTTTTTACAGCATCTCATAATCTTTTTTTCTGTTTAATGTAATAAAATATGAGTTGGGTGCAGAGGAATGCCATCAGTGTTTACAAGATACCTGCATGGATTGGTCAGATCCAAATTGTATTGCATCATGCCCTGAGTGCCTGCTTTTCTCCATCCTTTTTGCTGATCTTTAGATGAGGGGTGGTTATGCCCTTGAGCCTTCAGTTTTACCTCATGAATGGTGGACCAAAATAAATCTCATTTGTTCCTTGGAACGTTTATTAACAATGAGGCCTTACTATGGCATCATTTTCTCCTAACCTATATACAATGGGGTACTTTAATAACCTTACAATGAAAGTAGCTGATACCTTTTTATGTATCAAACGGGGTGATCCCAAACTTTATTCCATGGTGCTCTCCACACTGTTCACAAGATCAAACGTTTCGGGACCGCATGGCCCTTCATTGCTGGCGTGTGGCTAGGCCAGTGCCAATACCTGCATCCCCTTCTGCCTTTCGTTATTGCACTTTAATAACCTTGCCTGATTGAATCATAGGTACTTCCATCTACCTTGGTGTGAGGTACCTTTACTAGACAGCAATCTAACCAGTTAACTTTTCATTTAGCCAGGTGTCGGGGGCCAACACCTACCAAATCCTGGTTGCTGGGAATGGAAATAAAAATCCCATCTGTAACCTCAAGTTTGTCATCTTGCTAAACAAAATTTTTTGGCCCATCTCTAAGAATGAAGACCCAGTCTCTCACTTCTCATGCCATAAGCAGGGCTGCCATCAGGTGGTACTGTTGTACATGGCCCTGGCCTAGAGAGGGCGCAAAGCCGTTTCGCACATTCCGAAGTCCCAAACTGCCAAAGTACCAAAGAGTCTAAGTCTCAAAGAGCCTAAGTCCAGAAAAACCCAAAGCCATGAATGCAACCAAAGTTGAAGTCCCGAAGCCATGAAAATGTCCAAAGCCATGAAAGGAGCCAAAGTTGAGGTGCTGAAATCCCCCCCTTGTGTGTGTGTGTGTGGGGGGGTTACCATTTTTAGCACTGATGTCTGTGTGGTCTTTTAACTGTGGGGTGGGTGAGAATTATCTGGGGTGGAGCTTGAGGGCTGGGATGGGCAGGGCATAGAAAATTTTGTTGCACAAGGCCCTGTGGTTTTAGTAGAGCCCAGTGGATTCCTATCCCCATCCTCCTACCCACTTCCCGCCTCTGCCCTCTTCCCAACCAGACTCTGCCCACTATTTGCCTGGACTCTGCTCACTTCCTGCTTAGGCTCCGCCCACTATCCGCCCCATGCCGACGCACTCTGCTTCCCCACAGCAGGTAAGAGAGTTGCTGGGGGGGTTCTTGTTGGCTATAGAGGAAGCAGAACGGGCTCCCCTTTTCCTCCAGGCCCCCTGGGTCTGCTTCTCTGCTTCCTCTATAGTTACACCACTGCTCCCCTCTATGACTTCTCATACTGTAATGTTTTATCCAGGGCCGGATTTACAAAGTGGGTGCCCCTAGGCCCACTGCCGATTGTCGCCCCTGTCCCCTCCCCTTTATTCATGCAAATTTTCATCATCTGGACCGAAGCAATGGGGATTGGTGCATGGGAATTTAAAAAATGATTGTATCTCCAGCACATCCCCAATGTTTTTGAACCAATATGGGTGTGGTTGGGCAGCATGCTGCCCCCCTAAAATCCTGCCGCCCTAGGCCCGGGCCTAGGTGGCCTTTCCACACATCTGGCCCTGGTTTAATCAAACCAAGCACTTCTCCTGTCCTTTGCCAGTGACAATGGCAGTGTACACCACCTTCTTATGTAAGACCTTACTGACAACTTAGAAAGCTTCCCTGTCATATATTTCAAGTTCCTGAAATGAAGCCAATCACAGAGAAGATACTTTCACACTATCGCAGAGTGTTACAAATAATTAACAGGATAATGATGGGAAAATGACTGTAGACTGATACTCATAATGCCTCAGTTATTAGTAGCAGTTCTCTGCAAAGCAACATGCTATGAGTCTTTTAATCCCAGCATCATACTGCAAGGAATGTCTAAACTTGCATGGTCATTTGATTTTCCACAGTTTTTTTACAACCCCTAAACCTATGAAACGACATGAGACCTTACTTTGTACCCTTTATATTTTGTAAACTGCCAAATGAAACTCAAATGATATTTTTATTCCACTCGAAAACAGAAAAGTGAATGGGAAAGAACTGAATTTGGATTTGGTATGGGTGTATGACACTGGTGTATATTGTATGTGCATGTCTCTAATATACTACATTATTAATATAATACATACAATAATTACAGGATTTAACAGAAGATATGAATGGGCAACAAACACTAGCCTTCTGTAGGATCTATGTTCTGTATTGTTTGGTAAAATAAATGGCAAAGCTATTTACTCTTTGTCCATTGTACTACTGCCATGCATCAGTTTAGTTGAACTTAGTTATTAGCAGCATAGCACAGTACTTTGTCACAGCTCTACTCATCCTAAAGAGAAAGTCAACCCAAAATATATTTTTATTTTTTTGCCTAATAAAAGAAAACATAACTCTAAGCAACTTTACAATATACATTCATTACACATTTTCTATGGTTTCCAAGTTATTTGTATATGTATTGCTAGTGAAAGCAGTCCCTTCTATTCTCTGTCCTGATGGCTCAGACTGTTGATACAATGTAAGACAAGGCAGCTCATTAATAGAACTGTCTTTGGGGAACTAAGACTTTTGCAAGCTTGTTTAAACAGTAACAACAAACAGTTAAGCAAATGATGCTTTCAATAGTAATTTTTTTTTTTTTACAAATAACTTTAAAAGCACTATGCAATGCATGCAAATGCAACTTCTTAATAAATGTATATTGGAAATTTGCTTAGAATTATATTTTCTTTTATAAGGCTAAAAAAATATTAGGCACATTTTTATTCTGGGGTTGACTTGCCCTTTAAACATGATGTAAGTGAATGGCATTATTTATGTCATGCATGTATCAGCACATTAAGCAGAGTATTGGGAATGTTGCCAGTGGGCCCTGGTCTTGGTGGGCCCTTCCTCCTCCCTTGAACACAAAGCATTAACTCCTTACTACCTTTTCCAAGTTATACTTGTGCCTCTACCGTCTCTAGTACAGAAATCAGACCCTGCAATTACTGGGGGTCCAAGCATGTATGGGGGGGGGGGGCATTGACTGTTACCCAGTTTCAATTTATTAATATGGAAAATGTCTTAATTCCAAATACATGGCCCCTACATTGGTCTTGGTGCCCTGTAAATTCTGTTTATGCCACTTCCCAGCAATGCTCCTGTTCTGTTCCCCAAAATGGAAAAGTATAAAATTCTGTGGGAAAGCTGTGTTTTTAACATTGTTTCTATAGAAAGAAATGTTGGTATAACTTGTGGGGAGGGGCAGGCCATCAATTTCTTTTACTTGCAGGGGGCCCCTGATCACCAATATTTTTTCTAAAAACTTTTATGGGGGGCCCTGGTCGCAAATGTTGTTTTTTAACTAATAGGGGGGCCCTGATCACCAATTATTTTTTTTAACTTATAGGGGGGCCCTGATCACCAATTATTTTTTTTTAACTTGTAAGGGGGGCCCTGATCACCAATTTTTTTTTTTAAATTATAGGGGGGCCCTGATCACCAATTATTTTTTTTTAACTTGTAGGGGGCCCCTGATCTCCAATTGTTTTCTTTAACTTATAGGGGGGTCCTGATCACCAATTATTTTTTTTAACTTATAGGGGGGCCCTGATCACCAATTATTTTTTTTAACTTGTAGGAGGGTCCCAACCACCAATTTTTTTTAAAAAAAAATTATGGGGGGCCCTGGCACCACAGTTTTTTTTAACTTATAAAAGGGCCCTGACCATCAATAGCTTTTTATAACTTGTGTGCATGGTGGGGGTTACCGTTTTTAGCACTGACGTCTATGTAGTCTTTTAACTGTAGTGTTAAAAGACTACATGGTGGGGTGGGCACGGTGGGCGGGTCCAGGGGGCCCTTAACATTTTGTTGTACGTGGCCCCATGATTTCTAATGGCGGCCCTGATTCAAATGTATTTGAAATATGAGTATACCAGTGGTTTTGTCAGCAAGAAGAAAATGTTGTAGTGCTTGCTAACTGCTGCTGGGCCCTTTAAATCAGGTTCTCTGGTGGACCCTTGATATCAGATTCTCTGGTGGACCCTTGGTGCCCCAATCAACACTGACCACAAGATTTTATCTTCTCCTAGTCTGCTGCAAGCATGGAAGACAACATAGTATTTGTCTTGTTCTGTATAAACCACCCCCAAGCAGATGGGTTGGTGTCTCTGTACTGCATGGTGTCATATTTCAGCACCTTGGACATGTTCCATGCGCGCTCCCGATCACTCCCAGCCTCACAGGGCGAGCAGCACGGGGAGGTTTTGCTGCTGTGCCGGCATCTCTTGGGCTCTCTGCGGGGAGCAGAACTAGCAGGAGGTGCAGGCACCAAAGCTTCAGGCACCAAAGCTTCAGGAAGGCAAGCAGCCTGTGGTGGTGAAGTACAGCTCCCAGTATGGAGGAATTTCTGCATCGCACCAAATCCCGACTGGTGAGTGCTCGGCAGGCTTCAGTCATGTAAAGATGATTGCAGGGCTGGGCCAAGGTATTTTGGCACCCAAGGCAAGTGCTTCAATTGGTTCCTCACCCCCCACCCACAATCCCACCTTACCATTATCCTATCCCAATTCAGATAACTGCCCTTCCCATTTGCCCCTAAAAACTTCTGTTAGTGCTCTTTGTGGCCCATGTTCATAAATATTGTATGCAGAAGTTTGTAGAGCCACCTTTGTGTTTAATGCCAATATAACACATAGCAGTATATATGCTGAGCCAGTTTCATTTGTAATGCCCAGATAAAACAAAGGGATATATATACATATAATGCCAACTTCAGGTTTAATACCCACAGAAAACACATCAGGATATATGCAATGCCAGCTATATAATTACTGTCACTTAACACATAGCATAAAAAAGCAGTGCCAATTTCACGATTAACCCCATTAAACACATTGCAGATGCAAAAAGAGGTGAGTTTCAACTTGATAGGATAGTGACATCTTGGGACAGGCAAGAAATATAAAAGTCATCGTGGGTTAAGTTTGGTGGGGGAGGTGGGGGTAGTTAATAGGGAATGAATAAGTAGGTGACTGGGGATTTAGAGAAAAGGTGGCATTTGCAACAAGGAATTAAAAGTAATATGTATGGGGACAGAGAAAATAAGGCATTTATAAAGACAGCAGATGCTGCAAGCTGGTAATAAAGGGTTAACAGGGAAATGGTGGGAATAGGCTTTACAGATATCACAGGGAGCTCAAAAGTAGATTCCAACTCATAATACATAAGAACTTCTCCAGCCGTTTGTCTCTGGCACAGTAAAGGTTAACTGCTGATTTGGAGATGGACCCTCCCACCCTTCCTCCGACACAGGCAAACAGGAAGGGACAGTGAAGGCAGAGAGGGAGAGCTGCAATCTCCACAGCATAGGAAGCCGCACACAGACAGCTGATAACGTATTTCTGTTACTCACTGACTGTGCTCTCTTTCACGCTCTCTCTCTCTCTGCTTGCCACTACCAATAGAAAAAAATAGATTATTGTGATGTATCCTTCTATTGCAAGGTACACCCCCCCAAAGATTGTGCCCAAGGCACCCGCCTTTTCTGCCTACCCCATGTTCCTGCCAATGATCCCATTATTATATTCATGACAAAACTTGGCATTTGGGTAGCACCATCCATACAAGGCTGTGTAACCGACAATGAGAGTTTAGGAGAGCTTTAGATACAGGAGGTAATTAGTGGCATAACTAGATAGTACTGGGCCCCACAGCAAATAATTTTTCAGGCCCCCAAAAAATCTATAGCAGTGACCACCAGCCAGTGGCTCATGAGCAGCATGTTGCTCACCAACCCCTGGGATGTTGCTCTCAGTGGCCTCAAAGCTGTTGCTTATTTTTCAATTCCTTGGAGGCAAATTTTAGTTGCATAAAAACCAGGTGTACTGCTAAACAGAGCCTCCTGTAGGCTGCCAGTCCACAAATAGCCAATTATAGCGCATATTTGGCTCCCCCAGTAACATTTTTCAGGCTTGTGTTGCTCTCAAATTTCTTTTACCTTTGAATGTGGCTCACAGGTAAAAAAAAAGGTGTGGGACTCTGACCTTGTTTCAGAGTAGAAGTATGCCCCTTATCCATTATGTGTTTGAGCTAGTTCCCCCATTTTACTGTTTTTTGCTATAGTATTATTAAGTAATATTCTCTATATGTAATAATAGTCTGGGTTACAGTATTAACCATATTAAATCAATGTATAATATATATATAATACGAGCTAATGAGCTAACAGAGGCATAGCCTATTCTGGAAAAGTACCAGAGTGCATGTGACTGTGTTATGTCTGTAAGTTCCATTTACAGCAAAATGCAAAGCATCACTTTCCATCTCAGTGGCTAATGGCCCTCGTGGTAGAGGCAATTTTCCTTTCTTCTTGTTCAGTATCCTCCCTTGCCTACCCTTCCTTCACCACTTAGAAAAATCATTGTTATTGCTTCCCAGATTAACTGTTCATCAGCCCTAGCCTATGAGAGTAAGGAGATGAAACTCTGATCTTGCACATTTCATTAATCTCAACTTTGTTTACACAGCTCTTTTAGAAGTAAGTTCCATTAACAGAGTGGTATGCAGTGTTAATATGTAACCCTCTGCTGGAGATAGGCATTGAACCCTTTCAATATCTTATAAGGACTTTAAGGGCAGAGACAGACTCACGAGTAGTGATGGGCGAATTTATCCGCCAGGCGCGAATTCGCGGCGAATTTGCGCGTTTCGCCGCCAGCGAATAAATTCGCGAATCGCCCGCGAAAATTCGCGTCAAAAAATTCGCCGGCGTCAAAATTTTTTTTTCGAAAAACGGACGCCGGCGCCAAAAACGGGCGCCGGCGTCGGAAAAACGGGCGCCGGCGTCAAAAACGGGCGCCGGCGTCAAAAACGAGACGCCGGCGCCGTTTCGCGAATTTTTCGCCGTTTCGCGAATTTCGCGCGAAATTCGCGAATTTTTCGGCGAAGCGAAACGGCGCAAATTCGCCCATCACTACTCACGAGGAAACTTTGGGCGAGTTCGAAAAACGAAACGCTCCAAGTGCCATCCCGCCAGCGATGTAGATTCTAGCCGGCGGGAAGGCTTTTTGAAGAGATTAGTTGCACGAAGAAGAGGCGATTAGTCACCCGAAGAAGAGGCGATTAGTCGCCGGGCGACTAAATCTCCCGGAACTTTCGTATCTGTCTCTGCCCTAAACAACCAAGATATAGAGTTTTCTAATGAAAACACACATTTAAATATCAAAAGGGCCGAGAGAGTAATTGCTTTATGTTCATCACAGTGGCTGTCAGGAAAAGCTGGTTACATATTTGGAATTGTAGCTATAGAGCAGCAACAGTTGTTAAAAGGTTTTTTTTACCTACATATAAGGTATAGCATTTGTTTTTTAGAGAATTCAATTTCATACAGTACATGTTGCTATGGAGTCAGCAGTTTTAAAATGTATGGCAATGGAACAGGTAAAGTACAATTAGATTACATTGTATTGAAAAGTTCCAGCTTGGAAATACCAAGAAACTATTATAACATTCTGCATAATAATGTGATTGCAGGGAACGCTATCCTTTAACTGTGTGGATGATATTTAAAGGAATCTAACACTTGTAAATAGGTTTTGTGTAAATAGGTTTTGCCATATTAAAGGGGACCCGTCACCCAAAAAAATTATTAAAAATCCTATTTTATCACATTATTCAAGCAAAATGAACTTTAATTACACTGTTTAAATGATTTGAATCTTGTTTCCTTCAGTCTGGGAATTCAAAATGATAGCAAGCAGGCAGCAGCCATTTTGTGGACACTGTTTTTAAGGAAAGCCTTTCATTATCTCAGAATCTTGTTTGTGCACCAGAATGGGGGACCCGATGTCCATCCCCATGCCCTGGTTACACAATTAAATGGTAAAGAGAACCGGGGAATGTGGGGAGAGCACAGACATCTAGGAAGTAAGTGCTGAATGGAAAGTGAAAGTAATCGCCTGCCCCGCCTGTATGCCCATGGCATAGAGGAGGGGCAGACAATATTTGATTGACATCTGAGATTTTTAAATGAGCTTACAGCAGCTATGAATGCTTTAATAAAAAATAGAAATTGGATTTCATGTTTAATTTGAAAAGGACTTTTATTCTACAGATTTTTGTGTCTGGGTGACAGGTCCACTTTAATGTGTAGATATAATTGTGTTTGAGTTAAAAAAGGTTTAAAAAAAAAAAAAAAGAGTTTAGCATTTCTGCTTGTGTTTATGCATATTTATTACATATGGACCCCTCTATGTGTTGCTTCCTGTACTGCAAAGCATTGAGTAAATGGTGGCTCTTGAACAATTGTTAAAGGGGTTGTTCACCTTTGAGATAACTTTTAGTATGATGTAGAGAGTGATGTAGTAACTGAGAGAGGCAATGGGAGACACTGAGAAGGCACCAATGTGTACTAGAAACACAAAATAAATAAACATAGATGCTACAATTTAAATATATTCATAATAAATATGTATTTTTAAATATAAACATTGATGTGCTAAAATATTCACACAAATTACATATCAGTAGAAATATCAGTACGGCAGTTCTCATCAATGTAAAATACAAAAACGGGGGATTACTTCTGTGCATAATAAATAATGTTAGTATTATTTATAGGAAAGTAAGCCGTATATATAAATAAGGTATATTTAGCATTGAAGGTTATGCACACGCGTGTTTGAGTGGCTGTTTTAATTACATTGTGTTTTGAAGCTGCACAAACCATTTATGGCTTTCTCTGGAACACAGTCACTGTACATTTAATGGGGAATTGACATTGGCCATCCTGAACTGGATGCCCTACGGCTGACAGCAATGTTGCAGGGATCATGCAAATCTATCGGCCTGTGCTCAGATTTATTTTTGTGTCCACCATTACTTAAATGATTCCTGTCTGTACCATTAACTACTGATAAATTGCAGTCTTTTCTAGTAGGCAGTTCTTGCAGCACTGTAGTCTTGAGTTGTTCGGGCCTGGGTGCTTTCTGCAAGCAGTTTTTTATACTGCCCTTATGGGTTTCTGGTTACATATTTACCATAGAGTTAACTAAAAACTAAATGCTCCCAGCCTGCTTGTAACATGGTCCATAATAGGGCCTGGGTATTAACCCTTTGTTACCCAGATGGACCATCATCCGTCGGGTGAGGGAAACCTGGAAGGAAACACAGCAGACAGGGAATTTGCAGTAAAACTCTTTCTTCTTTATTCGTCAGGGCATACATCAGAACAGCAGTTCACCAACAGGGTTCTATTCCCGGTCCTTCAGCTTTACATTCACTTGACTGCACACTAGCATACTATTTAATACCAGCTTCCTCACTACCTAAAGTCACCATCCCTTCCAGGGAATGACTCAACTATCGTTGCTCTCTTTCCTTCCCATGACGCATCACAATATTTCTGTCTGAAACCTTCCCTTCCTCCACCCACTGGGGGGCTTTCTCTAACAACAGTTACCATCTAGCTCCCCTTGGTGGTTAACCTAAAAATACCTGTATTAACTATTTATTACACATTTGTACTTAAACAACTAACAATTTTTACCCTACTACATGCTAACCAACACTTTAAATCTGTTGATGCAGCTTAGTGTTGGTAACCCTAGTTTCTAGTTGGTGCATACATAAAACCTATGTACAGTATGTATGTGCTGGCTGGGAAGCAAAGGGAAGTACATCGGTTCAGGGCATTTGTGCTGTTATGTTTCTTAAATATTTGGGTATGTAGAACAGCATCTGGAAATAAAAACAGGGTTTTAGCTTCTCTCTGCAGTTGCTATGAACTAAGGGACAGAAGTGCCATCTTCGAACACCTCTGCCCTTACATTTCCTTCCATCATAAGCAAAAAATAGCATGGTTCACAGAATAATGGGAAATATAGCACCCTAGGCCCCCATTCTTACATCAGCCCAATAGTCTTTTTTTTAATTACGTGATCCTGTTTGATTTTTGATGGGCCAGTTATCCATCAAAGTTGTTATACTGGTCCAAATTTTTTACCTGTATTTATGCCATAGTGTTCAATCAGTTATATAAAATTAGTATATTTTTAGGATACATAAAAACAAAAAAGTCTGAACACCAATTATGATATTATGCATGACTGTGTATTGAAGGGAAATGAGGGTAATAGCTATGATAAACATATTTATTTTCCCATTAATCTAGCATGCATTTCTAAGTGCAGTGTATCTTTTAGGCAAGTGCTGCAGCGCTTTATAAACCAGACTCTAAATGCGGCCTGAAAAGGCCCATGTAAATATTTCATAGATTTCTTTCCAGCTCACAGTTTGGTACAGCTCCAAAAGAAAGCACATCTGAGAGATTTTATTATGCTAGTTTAACCTTTGCCACAGCCGGATTTAGCAATATGATGAATGTTCTGAAACAGGGATATTTTAGAATAGAAATGTTCAGACTGTACCCTCTTAGAACAAAGGCACTAAAGACAAGATTGAGTAGACAAGTGTTTGCTTCAGAAAAGGCCTACCTCACAACTACCGCAATGATCTACCAGTACTTTTTATTATGCCATTCAATTTTAACCAAAACAACTTTTATATTGCTTAAAGGTGTTTGGGAATGATCTGAAAAAAAAAAAAAAAGGATTTGCTTATTCCACAAACTCTGGCGACTTCCAGTTGAGGATCTTGGGAGTTGTATTACATTGTAGTTGTCAGAGCAGTACATGAAATGTAAATCATACCAAAAAGCACTTTTTGCATGTTTTGGTAGTACAGGTAACAATAACCTGCTGAAGTTAACATAGGATCAAAATAAGATCATTGGGAGGACTAATCTCTGTTTGCTTTTTTTGTTATAAAACTCTTTCTCTGTACTTTCCTGTCAGTAGTTGGAATGAAAGCTGTTTTAGTTGAAGCATCTGATATATGGCATATGTAATATATGGTCTCACTGTATTGTATAAAGATAAATATGTGCTTGATGTAAATGTTTAAAAGGCAATAATACAGGTAATATATCTTACCAACATAGTTTATATGTAACAGCACAACTGTTCCTGATGCCCCAGCAGTTTTACACAAGAGTGACCTTGACTTGCTGCATCACCAATAAGCAGGTCCTGCACAGCAATGTGCCATGACACAATAATGACAATGCTTCTTTGCATTAATCTTGGAACTAGAGTATGTTCAAAGGGATGTTTTACAATGCAATAGAGACATTTGTATATGCATGTAGCTTAGGCAGATTTATCAAGGGTCGAAGTGAATTCGAGGGAATTTTCGAAGTAAAATAATTCGAAATTCGAAGTAATTTTTTTGGATACTTCGACCATCGAACAGGATACTATGACTTCGAATTTACTTCGATTCAAAGTAAAAATCGTTCGAATATTTGAACATTCGATAATCGAAGTACTGTCTCTTTAGAAAAACTTCGACTTCAATACTTCGGCAAATTAAACTTGCCAAAGTGCTATGTTAGCCTATGGGGACCTTCTAGAGCAGTCTTTTGAGGTCGAAGGAAAATCCTTCGATCGATCGCTAAAATCGTTCGAAACGATTTAATCGTACGATCGAACAATTTTCATTTGATCATTTGATTGCCAAATTCGGTAAAGAATCCTTCGACTTCGATATTCGAAGTCAAAGTATTTTAATTCGATAGTCGAATTTCAAAGTATTTTTTACTTCGAAATTCGACCCTTCATAAATCTGCCCCTTAATGTCTCTTGCTGTTATTCAACACACAGTCATATGTGCAGAGTGGATGAGAAATAAAAAATAGAATAAAATAGAATAAAAGGGCTCCAAATATCCCCTGGGCCTTGCCCTCTCCCTATACAATGAGATGTAGGTTATTGTTATTGGTTTATAGTTATCAAAAAAGTAAGAAGAGTAGATATGATTACTGGTGTACATGATTGTTCCAAGGTTTCAGCTACCTGCAAATAATCTGAGGACTAGGTCTACAACAACCTGCATGTAAATTAACTGGTATTCAATGAATTGACTTGATGGACAAATTGTTATTGGGACTATCTGTATCCTAATCAGTTTCAAAGACCATTAGCAAGTTTACTGTCATAATGGCCTACCAGACACTTGGAAAAGTCCTGGTGATCCCATTTGTCATTGGGTCCTCCTGCTCATCAACATTTGTCTTGTATGCTTCTACCATGGCCGTTTCTTAATAAGAAAATATGAGGGAGGAATAGAAGAGAGTATGTAAAGTGAAAAGACAAGGAGAATAAAGAGTATGATTTAAAAAAGCAGTAGAGTGTGAGAGTTAGGCTGTGGTCATTGGGTTTTTGGTGGGACCCTGGCACCCTAGTACACTTAGTAAGGGATAGATCAGGTCCATTCTTTTAGTATTCCTTTAAAGCATACAAGTGGTATACACGAGGTAGTAAAAAGGGGGCTACCCCATTAATTGTGGAAGAGATATATATATATATATATAAGACAGAGAGGAAATGGTATGCTATGCTCTTTACCTGGTAGCTTTGCATTCCCTGTCACTATAATTATATTGCTTTGTAGTATTGACTGCAAAAAATCAATGACGCTGATGCAGATTTGTCTTACAGTAAAACCCAAGGCTTTTGTTGCAAGCAAGGCATTTTGATATTTGCTGGAACTAACCAAAATTATTTTGCAGATTCTTTGCACTTGATAATTATAGCTTTGTGAGTTGGCATTACTTTTACAGGTTTATCATACCTTGCTGCGTCTATAGTTTGTTTCCTTGGTTCTGTAATTGTCACTCCTGTTTTACATTTTATGGATATCTGTGAAACCCTTTGGTCTCCCCTCTTGTAAGACTGAAATGGAATGGATCTACATGGCTGCAGTCAGACTGTAGAATGCATTATTTGTACATTATTGGAAGAATGTTCTTAGCAATGACATGCAATTTGCTTTTTTATTTAAAGTGGTTGATGTCAAGGGTACATGAGCCAGAGCACTGCAGGTTGAACGTTAAGGGGAACCAATCTCTGGGAAAGAAGTACCTCTCTTGGAGGGGCCAAATACAAAAGTCCCTGTGTAGTATACAATTGGGTTCTTTCTGGTAGTTAAAGAACAGAAGCTCCTATGTCTTGTTGACAACCAGTCTCAAAATCTGGTGATAGAATCAGTGTCAGAATCTGGTGATGTAGCTGGTCTCAAGGCCTTGTAATAAAATAAGTCCCTAGATCTGATCCACAGATTATTATATTGCCATTATAAATGTGTGCATACAGTACAGCTAGCTCCCTGGCTATATGAGCCAGATAAATTATGTAGCATACTGCCGTGGCATCACTCACACAGAGCCTTTTGAGACCTTAACTGCATGTTTGTGCCCGTTATTGCTTTTCCTCTTAGCAGAAGGCTGTATATTCACCGTTACTCTCTACTTCAATCTGAACTGTTGTAAAGCATTTTCTAGATCACTGAGCAGTGTAATTGGGATCATTTCAATGGTAGGAAAACAAGTATCCACATAAAAACACACACATTTTTCTTTACAACTTACATATTTACTACTCGCACTAGATTATTTCACAATTCTTATAGAGTACAAGTGAATAGAACATGGTTGGAGTACTTTTCTGCTTTTTGCATAGTTTATGTGCAGGCTTTTAATCCTTAATACTTATAATCTCTTGCTATATTACATTTCATTTCATTACATTATTATTGAAAAAGTACAGAAATTAGAAATATCACCAATAAAAGGGTGTCCTGAACTCACTGCATGGAGCTTAGTATAGCTCTAGGTGCTCAAATCGCTCAACAATTGTATTCAAGAAAAGAGGCACAGGAACTTCCAGATTTTTGGGACTCTGCATTATTGTAGGTTAACTTTAGTAACATAGTAACATAGTAAGTTAGGTTGAAAAAAGACACACGTCCATCAAGTTCAACCTTTGAACTCTATTTTAACCTGCCTAGCTGCTAGTTGATCCAGGGGAAGGCAAAAAACTCCATCTGAAGCCTCAGAGGGGAAAAATTCCTTCCTGATTCCAAAATGGCAATCGGACTAGCCCCTGGATCAACTTGTACTATGAGCTATTTTCCATAACCCTGTATTCCCTCACATAATAAAAATCCATCCAACCCCTTCTTAAAGCTATCTATCAGCCTGTACAACTGATTCAGGGTGAGAAATCCACATCTTCACGGCTCTCACTGTAAAAAAACCCTTCTGAATATTTAGACGGGACCTATTTTCTTCTAATCGGAATGGGTGACCTTGTGTGAGCGGGAAAGAACTACTGGTAAATAAAACATTAGAGAGATTATTATATGATCCCCTTATCTATTTATACATAGTTATCATATCACCCCTTAAACGCCTCTTCTCCAGTGTGAACATCCCCAATTTGGCAAGTCTTTCCTCATAGCTAAGGTTTCCCATACCTTTTACCAGCTTAGTTGCCCTTCTCTGTACCCTCTCTAATACAATAATGTCGTGTTTGAGTGATGGAGACCAAAACTGTACAGCATATTCTAGATGGGGCCTTACAAGTGCTCTATACAGTGTAAGAATGCTCCCCTCCTCCCATGAATCTATGCCCCTTTTAATACAGCTCAAGGCCTTATTTGCCCTTGATGCTGCTGACTGGCATTGCTTGCTACAGCCAAGTTTATCATCTACAAGTACTCCAAGGTCCTTTTCCATAATGAATTTGCCTAGTGCAGTCCCATTAAGGGTAAAAGTGGCTTGGATATGTTTACATCCCAGGTGCATGACCTTAGATTTATCAACATTGAATCTCATTTGCCACTTAGCTGCCCAGATTGCCAGTTTGGCAAGATCCTGTTGCAAGGATGCTGTATCCTGGATGGAATTAATTGGGCTGGATAGTTTTATGTCATCTGCAAACACTGATACATTACTTACAATACCCTCCCCTAAATCATTAATGAACAAGTTAAATAAAAAAAAATTGTCTGACATGACCTATCCTTCATAAAGCCATGCTGATTGCAGCTCATAATGCCATTCACTAGGACAACATTTTGAATGGGTTCCCTTAAGAAGCATAAAAATAATTTGCCCACCACAGATTTCAAATTTACTGGCCTATAATTGCCAGGCTAAGATCATAATCCCTTTTTAAATATTGGAATGACATAAGCTTTTCTCCAATACAAAGGTACCATACCAGATGAAAGCCAATCTGACAAATCAGAAATAGGGGCTGGTCTAGATCAAATAAAAATCAGAGACACATTTAATATGTTTTTGGGCTGCACTGATTGAACTTAAATTCACCATAACCAGAGCAGCCTTTTCTAGAAGCTTTTCCAATTTTTTTTTACATAATCGGTAACTGAACGGTAGGTATGCCTTCAAGGTGCAATACATTCGCTTGTTCAACATGAGCTCAATAAATAGGGATTGTGCCCTAATCACAAAAAAATATGTCTTTTGTTATTTATTGAACTGAACATGGCAAACAGGGAGACTGAATCTACTCTATGCTGCGTCCTTGCTTGGTAGATCATTAGATTACCAGTGCACAAAAAATGCCTATGTAATACACTCTTACAGTCAGGGACATAGTGACAGTGAACAGGATAGTTAAAAGAGAGGGCTATGGGACTGTGGCCATCGTGAAATTCCTGTCCGGAATAGCAAGGGGACGCCAGTGAGGAGAGCCAGGTTGCTGAAGATATAGAGATCCCATTGAGGGCTGTGAAACAGGAGCGGCCCGTTGGTATTAAGAGGTTATACCTGAACAACAGCCTGTGAGTAAATGACTGTTAAGTTCCTGGAATTATTGGCCATATACTGAATGCCCTGAAAATGTGGTTATTTCTGTTTGAAGTTGGAATTGCATGTTGGCATTGGAAGAATAAACAGAACTTCATTTTTTTTACAATTGGTCGTCTTGTTACTCCTACCATAGTACATCACGGGCCACCTGCCTACATATTACTTTAAAACACTTTAATTTTTTTTGGTGATACTGTTCCTTTAACATCATGAAATAACAAAAATCATTGATTTTTATGATTAAAATAATAGACAAAAAGTAACACAAGTCCTAATCACTGGACAAGGGGGTATATTAACAAGGGGATATATTAAATCATGTCACTTCCACTTAAGGAACAGATCCAAAATTAGATCATTTATCACCCAAGATGCCACCAAAATTCTTAATTACTCTCTCGTCATATCATGTCTAGACTACTGAAGCTCTCTTTTAATTGGCCTTCCCCACCAGAGACTGTCACCTCACCAGTCCATAATGAACACTGCCGCCAGGCTTATACACCTCAGCAACCACTCCTCCTTGGCCATGCCACTCTGCCAATTCTTGCACCGGCTTCCACTACCTTTCAGAATAAAATTCAAATTAATGACTTTGATATTCAAAGCACTTTATAACTCAGCCCCACCCTACATCTCTGAACTCATCTCTTCATAATCACCCAACCACTTACAAGTCTCCTCTACTGACCTGCTCCTCAACTCTTCTCTTATTACTTCCTCACATGCTCGCATTCAAGACTTTGCAACGGCTGCACCCCTCCTCTGGCATTCTCTTCCATGGTCAGTCCGACTTTCTGCTAACCTTTCTGCTTTCAAAAGATCTCTTAAAACACATTTATTTAGAGAAGTCTACCCTCACTCTGCTTAACTACCAAATGGAATACCTCATACAGTACTACATCTCTCACCAACTTAATTCTGATCTTGCCCACTCCCACACCTTGTGTCTTATTCCCTTCCCTTTAGATTGTAAGCTCTTTTGCACAGGGCCTTCCTCACCTTTTGTACCAGCATTGGTTGCGATGTATGTAACTCCATATGTTCTATGTATGTAATTCATGGGATTTAGTGTATAAACACATTTACTTTACAGCGCTGCGAAATATGTTGTGATATACAGTATATGGGCTATATAAATATATGTATAATAATAAAATAAATAATAATAATAATATTGTCCCTTAAACCTATAACATGCATATGTGACAGGGCTTGAAATTATAAACTGACAGTTTTAAACCCCAAGGAATGGAGAAAAGAGTAATTCATAGCTGACATTCTGTATAGTCAAGTGTCAATAATGAGAACATTTTTACAATTATTTCTGCAATGTACCATTGTAAGAGGTAACTGCCTAATGTGCAAGCTTTAGGCTTGTGGCAATTTCTGAAAAAATAAATTGAAATCCTATTATACTTATGCTTACTACCCCACAGTTTGGATACCGTGGAAGACACTTTACTGACCTTTAGATGACTGGTTGTTGATCCATGCCAGCTCCAAGGCTGCTCAGTTTACTAATATTTAACAAGGAACATTATAGGGTTCTGGAGGATGAAATCAACTAGGGTTGACATGTGTGACAGTACATGCTCCATACTTGTCATGTATGTGCATGCAAGCCTAAATAGAAAGCAAGGAGTCTTTTGATAAGCTGACAGAAGCAAGTACCATGTTTTGGTTTCAGTTCGTGCACCTAAAATGCAGTTTTGTAAGTAAATTGTACAAGGGTTATGATGGCATATATTTAGAGTTGCCAACTGCCCAGTTTTGACATGGTCAGCCCGTTTTTATTTGAAGTGCTGCCCAGGTCAAAACTGCCTGCCCAGTTTTCGAAATTAGGAAAACCTGGCAGGATTTCCTATTATTGACCACCCCCCATCATAGCCCCACCCCTAAAATGATGGCCCTGCCCACAGTGTCACTTGTACCGCCATCTGTCCGGATATTCTTCCATGCACAGTGCACAGGTCGGCATAAAACTAACTGAGAAACAACACACAAGAGCATTTTCCATCACTGTCATTATGACATCAGATGATGGAATTACTAGCACAAAAGTCATGCTCATCCCATGAGGAGACATATAGCATTGCTAAAACCCCCTCCAACATACAGTATATACAGGTATAGGATCAGTTATACAGAAACACGTTATCCAGAAAGCTCAGAATTATGGGAAGGTCATCTCACATAGACTCCATTTTAATCAAATAATTCAAATGATTTCCTTTTTCTCTGTAATAATAAAATGGTACTTTGTACTTGATCCCAGCTAAGATATAATTAATCCTTATTTGAGGCAAAACAATTCTATTGGATTAAATTAATATTTAAATATTTTTTCCTAAATTTAAGGGATGGAGATCCAAATTATGCAAAGATCCCTTATCCAGAAAACCCCATGTCCTGAGCATTCTGGATAACTGGTCCCATGGCTGTATATATAATGTACAGTGTGTATGTATTGGCCAGGTCATAGCAAGCAGATAGCAAGTTGTCTGACAACCTTAATACCAGTTTGATTTAATCTCTTCAATTTCAGATGATCTCATGTTCCAAATATAGCACATGCAGCATGAACAGAGTCGATTTTTGAGGGAGGGAAGTGGAAGATAGAATCATCATAAATGCTCTCCTATTTAAAAAACCTTTGAAATTAGTGCTATGATAAAGAGAGTATGGGTCACTGAATAATGGAGGCGATGAACCCTTTAAAGAAGCACTAAACCTAAACTATTGATAACTTTATATAAAAAAAATCTCCTGTGAATTCACATTAATATTTGTGTCATTGTTACTAAAAGTTTTAAATAATAAATACTGCTTTGAGCATGCTTTTCGCATGAACGTGGACATTCGTTTGCAGTGTACAGAAAATATGCAGACATACTGATAAATACAGTACCATTGTCAGTAGCACAAAATGCATTGTGTCATTGGATATTCTTTTTATTTGAGATTGATCAGCACTTTAAGTTTGCAGTGAATAAACAGTGGCACAATATCAGGAATGCATATAATTAGACAAACCATCTTGAAATTGCACATGCAGTGGTAAATTGATAGTACTTCAGGTAAAGCATACTCTTTCTTAGATTCCCTTTGCTAACATAATGTTCTGCTTCAGATGGGTCATAGATAAAGGTTATTGTTAGGAAATGTCTGTTGCTTTGTTTACCTTGCACTTTCCATTCTAACTGAAGATATGTACAGTATGCAAGAAGAATGAGAGGAATTTTCATTTTACAGGTTTTGTTTCATCAGAAAAGCCATACGCTTCCAATAGAGGTAAAAAAAAGCACAATTTGCAAGCTCCAGTACATAATACAGAACAATAAAGTTATTTTGTAGCACAATTACTAACTAAGACTTTAGTAAACAAAATCTAGTGAGCAAGAGAATTTAAGTATGGGCTCATTCATCAGAGCTATAAAACTGAGATCACCAAATGCAGTTTACTTCTATCCAGCTGGCCTTGCTTGATACCTTCATATCAAAAACATATAAGGGTTCATTTACAAGTGCAAGCAGAGTGTGGAAAGTGCAATTTTCATGTAGCATTTTCTGCATAATCTGTGTAGGTTAAACAATATTATTTATTTGCTTCTCTATTAGAGATGTCGCGAACTGTTCGCCGGCGAACTTGTTCGCGCGAACATCGGGTGTTCGCGCTCGCCGGAAGTTCGCGAACGTCGCGCGACGTTCGCCATTTTGGGTTCGCCATTGTTGGCGCTTTTTTTTGCCCTCTCACCCCAGACCAGCAGGTACATGGCAGCCAATCAGGAAGCTCTCCCCTGGACCACTCCCCTTCCCTATAAAAACCGAAGCCCTGCAGCGTTTTTTCACTCTGCCTGTGTGTGCTGAAGAGATAGTGTAGGGAGAGAGCTGCTGCCTGTTAGTGATTTCAGGGACAGTTGAAAGTTTGCTGGCTAGTAATCGTTTTGATACTGCTCTGTTATTGGAGGGACAGAAGTCTGCAGGGGTTTGAGGGACATTTTAGCTTAGGTAGCTTTGCTGGCTAGTAATCTACCTTCTACTGCAGTGCTCTGTATGTAGCTGCAGTGGGCAGCTGTCCTGCTTCTGATCTCATCTGCTGACTGCTGCAATAACAGTAGTCCTTGTAAGGACTGCTTTTATTTATTTTTTTGTTGTTTTATTACTACTACTACTACTACTACTATAAGAGCCCAGTGCTATTAGTCTAGCAGTGTTGGGGAGTGGGACTGGTGTGCTAATCTGCTGCTCCTAGTAGTTCAGCAGCACCAACTTTAATTTTTTTTTTTTAATATTCATTTTTTTTTATTTTACTTTTTTTTTATTTTACTACCGCTGTAGTAGTGTATAAGTTGACCTTTTAGGCATTATTTGCCCTGTAGGCATTATTTGCACAGTGTTTTCTTCAACCCGCCATCTAGCTGTGTGACCTTGTTCACATTCTGTCTAAATATCCACAATATTACCGTCTCCAGAAAAAACACCGGAGTGACTTTTTTCAAGCAGCCATAATATATTTTACGTAATCCGTATCCACCGCTGTAGTAGTGTATACGTTGACCTTGTAGGCATTATTTGCACACTGTTTTCTTCAACCCGCCATCTAGCTGTGTGACCTTGTTCACATTCTGTCTAAATATCCATAATATTACCGTCTCCAGAAAAAACACCGGAGTGACTTTTTTCAAGCAGCCATAATATATTTTACGTAATCCGTATCCACCGCTGTAGTAGTGTATACGTTGACCTTGTAGGCATTATTTGCACACTGTTTTCTTCAACCCGCCATCTAGCTGTGTGACCTTGTTCACATTCTGTCTAAATATCCATAATATTACCGTCTCCAGAAAAAACACCGGAGTGACTTTTTTCAAGCAGCCATAATATATTTTACGTAATCCGTATCCACCGCTGTAGTAGTGTATACGTTGACCTTGTAGGCATTATTTGCACAGTGTTTTCTTCAACCCGCCATCTAGCTGTGTGACCTTGTTCACATTCTGTCTAAATATCCATAATATTACCGTCTCCAGAAAAAACACCGGAGTGACTTTTTTCAAGCAGCCATAATATATTTTACGTAATCCGTATCCACCGCTGTAGTAGTGTATATGTTGACCTTGTAGGCATTATTTGCACACTGTTTTCTTCAACCCGCCATCTAGCTGTGTGACCTTGTTCACATTCTGTCTAAATATCCATAATATTACCGTCTCCAGAAAAAACACCGGAGTGACTTTTTTCAAGCAGCCATAATATATTTTACGTAATCCGTATCCACCGCTGTAGTAGTGTATACGTTGACCTTGTAGGCATTATTTGCACAGTGTTTTCTTCAACCCGCCATCTAGCTTTGTGACCTTGTTCACATTCTGTCTAAATATCCATAATATTACCGTCTCCAGAAAAAACACCGGAGTGACTTTTTTCAAGCAGCCATAATATATTTTACGTAATCCGTATCCACCGCTGTAGTAGTGTATACGTTGACCTTGTAGGCATTATTTGCACAGTGTTTTCTTCAACCCGCCATCTAGCTGTGTGACCTTGTTCACATTCTGTCTAAATATCCATAATATTACCGTCTCCAGAAAAAACACCGGAGTGACTTTTTTCAAGCAGCCATAATATATTTTACGTAATCCGTATCCACCGCTGTAGTAGTGTATACGTTGACCTTGTAGGCATTATTTGCACAGTGTTTTCTTCAACCCGCCATCTAGCTGTGTGACCTTGTTCACATTCTGTCTAAATATCCATAATATTACCGTCTCCAGAAAAAACACCGGAGTGACTTTTTTCAAGCAGCCATAATATATTTTACGTAATCCGTATCCACCGCTGTAGTAGTGTATACGTTGACCTTGTAGGCATTATTTGCACACTGTTTTCTTCAACCCGCCATCTAGCTGTGTGTATTATCGTTTCCAGAAAAACCAACTGAGTTTTTGTTGTTGTTGTTGTTTTTTAAAAAATAATGCCAGGCAAAGGCAGGCCGCCACGCAGAGGCCGTGCTAGGGGCCGTGCTGCTATGCAATCCTGTGGCCCTAGCAAATTGCCCAGTTTTAAAAAGCCAATGACCCTGAACTCCCAAAATGCTGAAGAGGTAGTTGACTGGCTTACACAGCACACCCCATCCTCTACCGTTTCTAACTTTACCACAACATCCTCCTCATCCTCCACTGCTATGGCCACCCCACGTAACACTTCCTCCACCACCGGTGCCCCTTCTTCACTGGGGTCAGAGGAGTTATTTTCCCATGAGTTTCTTGAACTGAGTAATGCGCAACCATTATTGCCAGAAGAAGATGAAGGAGATGAGGACCTTACACCAGATTTAATTCTGGCAGAGAACACGACAGAGATGGACATAATGAGTGATGAGGAGGAGGTCCCCGCTGCTGCTTCCTTCTGTGATGTGTCAGAAGAAATTGATGCATCTGAGGAGAATGATGATGAGGAGATTGATGTTTTGTGGGTGCCTAGTAGAAGAGAGCAAGAGGAGGGTAGTTCAGATGGAGAGACGGAGAGTCAGAGAGGCAGTAGGAGAATAAGACTTAGAAGAAGCAGGGAGGACAGCCCGCAGGGATCAGTAGGGCAACAACATGTATCGGCACCTGTGTTCAGCCGGCCAACGCACCCGCCATTGCCGCCAATGCCGCCAACTTCTACTGTTACCGCCAGATCGCACACTTCCAAAAAGTCAGCAGTGTGGGATTTTTTTAATGTGTGTGCCTCTGACAAAAGCATTGTAATTTGCAATGAGTGCAGTCAGAAACTGAGCCTTGGTAAGCCCAACAGCCACATAGGTACAACTTCTATGCGAAGGCACATGAGCGGCAAGCACAAAGCACTTTGGGAGCAACACCTCAAAGGCAACAGGCAAACTAAAAGCCACACTCCTTCTGGTCCAGCATCTTACTGCTCTACCTCTGCTCTCCTTGACCCGTCTGAACCACCCTCCACTCCGCCTTCCACCTTGACCACCTGTTCCCATTCCCAGTCATCTGCCACCAGCCAAGTTTCTGTGAAGGCCATGTTTGAGCGTAAGAAGCCAATGTCTGACTGTCACCCCCTTGCCCGGCGTCTGACAGCTGGCTTGTCTGCACTCTTAGCCCGCCAGCTTTTACCATACCAGCTGGTGGACTCTGAGGCCTTCCGCAAATTTGTAGCAATTGGGACACCGCAGTGGAAGGTACCCAGCCGCAATTTTTTTTCTAAAAAGGGAATACCACACCTGTACCAACATGTGCAGAGCCAAGTTACCGCATCTCTGTCACTTAGTGTTGGGCCAAAGGTCCATATGACTACTGACGCATGGTCCTCCAAGCATGGTCAGGGCAGGTATGTCACCTACACTGCCCACTGGGTGAACTTGGTAATGGCTGGGAAGCAGGGAATGGGTAGCTCAACAACAACAGTGGAGTTGGTGTCACCGCCACGGATTGCACGCGGTTCTGCCACCACCTCTACTCCTCCATCGCTCTCTACCTCGTCTTCTTCTTCTTCTTACTCTGCTGCTGGGTCCTCCTTCTCCTCCTCCACACCTGTGCACCCCCAGCTCCCCCTAGGCTATTCGACGTGCCAGGTACGCCGTTGTCACGCTGTCTTGGGGATGACGTGCCTGGAAAGCAAAAACCATACCGGATCTGTACTCCTGTCATCTCTGCAGTCACAGGCCGATCGGTGGCTGACCCCACACCAACTGCAGATCGGAAAAGTGGTGTGTGACAATGGAAGCAATCTGTTGGCAGCGTTGAGACTAGGCAATTTAACACATGTGCCCTGCATGGCACATGTGTTAAATTTAATAGTCCAACGTTTTGTCTCCAAGTACCCAGGATTCCAGGACGTTCTCACCCAGTCCAGAAAGGTGTCGGCCCATTTCAGACGTTCCTACACAGCCATGGCACGCCTTGCTGACATTCAGCAGCGCTACAACATGCCAGTCAGGCGTTTGATTTCTGACAGCCAGACTCGCTGGAATTCAACGCTCCTTATGTTGGAACGTCTGCTGCAACAACAAAGGGCCGTCAACGAGTACCTTTTTGAACTGGGTGGTAGGACTGGATCTGCACAGCTGGGGATTTTTTTCCCCCGTTACTGGGTGCTTATGCGCGATGCCTGCAGGCTCATGCGACCTTTTGAAGAGGTGACAAATATGGTCAGTCGCACCGAAGGCACCATCAGCGACCTAATACCCTTCGCTTTATTCCTGGAGCGTGCCGTGCGACGAGTGACAGATGAGGCTGTAGACCAGCGTGACGAGGAGCTGGAAGCGCACGATTTCTGGTCGGAATCACCAGAACGAACCCAGGCACCTGCTGCAACGCAGGGAGAGGTGCCAGAAGTGGAGTCAGAGGAGGAAGGTGGCTTTGTGGAGGAGGAGGAGGAGGACCAACAGGAGCAGGCTTCCCAGGGGGCTAGTGGTGACCTTTTGGGGACCCCTGGTCTTGTACGTGGCTGGGGGGAGGAGACCGTGGATGATGCAGTCCTTGATAATGAGGAAGCGGAGATGGATAGCTCTGCATCCAACCTTGTGAGAATGGGGTCTTTCATGCTGTCATGCCTGTTGAAGGACCCCCGTATCAAGAGGCTTAAGGAGAAGGACCTGTACTGGGTCGCAACGCTACTAGACCCTCGGTACAAGCATAAAGTGTCAGAAATGTTACCAACATACCACAAGTCCGAAAAGATGCGGCATTTACAAACCAGCCTGCAAAACATGTTGTACAATGCTTTTAAGGGTGATGTCACTTCAGGAACTCATCAACATTCCAGGGGCAGAGGTGCCAGTAATCCTGCCACGAGCACACCTGCAAGGACAAAGCCCTTTGGCCAGTCTGTAACGTCAGACATGCAAATGTTTTTCTGTCCAAGGCAGCGCCACAACCCTTCTGGATCCACCCTCAAAGAACGCCTCGACCGGCAGGTAGCGGACTACCTGGCATTAACTGCAGATATCGACACTCTGAGGAGCGATGAACCCCCTGGACTACTGGGTGCGCAGGCTTGATCTGTGGCCAGAGCTGTCACAATTTGCCATGAACCTCTTGTCTTGCCCAGCCTCAAGTGTGCTCTCAGAAAGGACCTTCAGTGCAGCAGGAGGGATTGTAACTGAGAAGAGAACTCGCCTAGGTCACAAAAGTGTCGATTACCTGACCTTTATTAAAATGAATGAGGGGTGGATCTCGGAGGGTTACTGCACGCCGGAAGACTTGTTCTGACTTCTATGCAGCTGTCCTTCTCTTCAAGCCTCATGACTCCACACACAGCTGTCCTTTAGCGTCCTCCTCCTCCCTCCGCCACCGTTACAAACTAGGGTGCAAACCCTACTGGTTTAATTTTTTCTGGCCTCTGTGCTTCAGTGGCTGCAACCAAAAAAACTGGGCAAACAATGTCTACAAGGTCAACGTATGGCAAAAAATGACTATTTTCAGCATTTATATGGCATATTTTTTCTGGCAACTGTGCTTCAGTGGCTGCGTCCAAAAAAATGCATATTTTCTGCATTTATATGGCATAATTTTTCTGGCCTCTGTGCTTCAGTGGCTGCAACCAAAAAAATGCATATTTTCAGCATTTATATGGCATAATTTTTCTGGCCTCTGTGCTTCAGTGGCTGCAACCAAAAAAATTTATATTTTCAGCATTTATATGGCATAATTTTTCTGGCCTCTGTGCTTCAGTGGCTGCAACCAAAAAAATGCATATTTTCAGCATTTATATGGCATAATTTTTCTGGCCTCTGTGCTTCAGTGGCTGCAACCAAAAAAATGCATATTTTCAGCATTTATATGGCATAATTTTTCTGGCAACTGTGCTTCAGTGGCTGCGACCAAAAAAATGACTATTTTCAGCATTTATATGGCATATTTTTTCTGGCCTCTGTGCTTCAGTGGCTGCGGCCAAAAAAACTGGGCAAACAATGCCTACAAGGTCAACGACGTTGACCTTGTAGGCATTGTTTGCCCAGTTTTTTTGGCCGCAGCCACTGAAGCACAGAGGCCAGAAAAAATATGCCATATAAATGCTGAAAATAGTCATTTTTTGCCATACGTTGACTCAACGTATATGGCAAAAAATGACTATTTTCAGCATTTATATGGCATATTTTTTCTGGCAACTGTGCTTCAGTGGCTGCGACCAAAAAAACTGGGCAAACAATGCCTACAAGGTCAACGTATGGCAAAAAATGACTATTTTCAGCATTTATATGGCATATTTTTTCTGGCAACTGTGCTTCAGTGGCTGCAACCAAAAAAACTGGGCAAACAATGTCTACAAGGTCAACGTATGGCGAAAAATGACTATTTTCAGCATTTATATGGCATATTTTTTCTGGCAACTGTGCTTCAGTGGCTGCAACCAAAAAAACTGGGCAAACAATGTCTACAAGGTCAACGTATGGCGAAAAATGACTATTTTCAGCATTTATATGGCATATTTTTTCTGGCAACTGTGCTTCAGTGGCTGCGTACAAAAAAACTGGGCAAACAATGCCTACAAGGTCAACGTATGGCAGTTGTTTAAAGAGAACAGTAGATTACTAGCCAGCAAAGCTACCTAAGCTAAAATGTCCCTCAAATCCCTGCAGACTTCTGTCCCTCCAATACAGAGCAGTATCAAGCAGATTACTAGCCAGCAAACTTACTATCATCTGTCCCTGAAATCACTAACAGCTCTCCCCCTACACTATCTCTTCCAAGCACACACAGGCAGATTTTTCAGATACATTTTTGCCCTTGATCCCCCTCTGGCATGCCACTGTCCAGGTCGTTGCACCCTTTAAACAACTTTAAAATCATTTTTCTGGCCAGAAATTTTTTTTTTAGATGTTAAAGTTCGCCTTCCCATTGAAGTCTATGGGGTTCGCGAACCGTTCGCGAACCGCTCGCGTTTTTGCGCAAGTTCGCGAATATGTTCGCGAACTTTTTTTCCGACGTTCGCTACATCCCTATTCTCTATAACCATAAAGACATTTAAGGGCAGATGTATCAAAGGTCAAGGTGCAAATTGATGTTTGTTCTTGCTAATATGTTTTTCTCTAGCAAATCCATTTTTTCTTTCTCCTGTCTGTTCAATGCTGTTTTTCAACAAAATAAAAATAGGGAGTTTAAATCTGCCAAGAGCTATTCAAACCAATGGACTCATCTCTGAATTCTCAATTTTCTTTACCATTGTAATTAATTTAACCCTATCCTAACCCTACCACTATTCTCAAAAACAAAAAAAATTCTCCGGTATTATCACACTCCAGAAAATTCAAGTGACATCAGTGTCGGACTGGGACACCAGGGGCCCACCCAAAAACCTTAGACTAGGGGCCCACATATAATTCTTAGACCAGGGGCCCACTTTCAGTACTATTATTCTTCCTCTCCTCACTCAACCTGTATTCCTCTAGTCTATTTTCTTTATATACTATAATCTATTATTCCTTCTATTTAGCCTCTTTGTTCTCATAGAAATAGGGAATGGCCATGAAATAGGACAAATGTTTAGCAGCATGAGGGCCCCCTGACACCTGGGTCCACAGGGAGTTTTACTGGTATCCCTGTGGGCCGGTCCGACACTGAGTGACATGATCAATAGCCAAGGACAAAAAAGTGAGGAATTTTCAAAGTTTGTTAAATCTCCCCTTTAGTCTTAAAATGATTGTGCAGGGCTTAGTCACCCAGAGCTGTTCAATTTAAACAAAATACTCAAAGCCACAAGGTAATGCTGCTTTACATACAGTATAACGATTAGGGTTTGCACCGAATCCAGGTATGGGATTCGGCTAAGATTCTGCCTTTTGAGCAGGATTCGGATTCAAATCCAACTGCATGGCGGGACTGAAACCAAATCCAAAACCAAAAAAAAATCATGATTTCATCACACAAACAAGGTAAGAAAACGTTTTTGCCATGCGCTGCACATTCAGTTCTTTCCCCCACTTTGTTTCCCAAATTTACATATGCAAAGTAGGGTTTGGATTCAGGTTCAGGGATTTGGCTGAATCTTTCACAAAGGATTTGGGATTCAGGCGAATCCTGAAAAAGTAGACTCAGTGTATCCATAATAACGATACACAGCCACACTGTGTATAGCCTAGAAAAAAATGTGGTAGTAAAATGTCGATGGCTGACTATTGCTTCTCAGAAGGAAGGACGCAGTTTAGACTATAGCACACAGGGGAGAGAAGTGTTTAACTGAAAAGGTAAACTCTTGCTTTATGGCCAAATCTTACAGCTAGCTGTAGAGACTACCAAAATGAACAACAACCATTTGGATACTATTTAGAATCACCAAATCAATGTGAAATTCTGATTAAACATTTTCACCGTAGCCAATGTTTACATGCTAAGAAGCAATAAGGGTGCACCTTGCCACTCAGGAAGAGTTTGTAATAATTAAAAACAACTTTGGGACTAGACTTTTGTTCTTGTAAATAATGACAAAGAGAAAACTGTATAGTAGCAATGAAAGTCCAATATATCTACTTCTTGTGCACCATCACATGCTGGATTTGGATCAGTGCCTTTGAATAAATATCTGATTAGCCTAATCAGGCTCATTAATCTATCCATATGGCTATGTTTTACCAATACTTAGGGGGTCTCTCAAATATAATTAAATATTGAATATTCCTCTTTGTATTTCTGAAAGGGCAGTAATGTGATTCCATTGTCCTATTGACTCCAATGCATTTGTGGAAATTTCGTAATTTTTCCAAATTTTCGCAAATTGTTCGGTAAACCAACTGGGCAGTTTTGCTCATCACTAGTTTTGAGGTTCAATACAGAACAGGATATTGTCAAATAACAATGGTATCCTTTGACTTTATAGAAAAAAAAAAACTAAAAAAAATCTACAATGCATGTTCTTATAATTAGGTTAGTTTTTAGTGGAAATGTAAATAATACAGCAGTATCTGATACTATATACTAATCAATCATGGTTACAAACAAGGTTTATCTCTGTCTTGCTTTTGGATTCTAATTATTTATATTTACAGTATACAACTCTTCTTTGACTTATGAATGTATACTTATCTCCATTGCCCTTAATAGTTATGTTACTTAGTGAGGGTTTAGGCTAAAATGAAATTTTACTTTTTTCATCCTACACAATTTTGAAGTCCTTTATCTCACCAATAGAAACCTTGCTAGGTAGCAGGTAGTGATGTATAGGCTAAAATGTGCCATAATGTCCTGTAAAAAGTGGAGAAAGGTTTTTGCCTGACCTTTGTTCCAAAAAGTCAGTTATGAGTATAATAATTTTTTCCACTGGACACCCATCAGGGACACATTTATTTAATTTAAAACTTGAAATTAAATGCTTCTGCTTCCAGTTCTTATTACCATTATAACAATGTGATTCTCATATATCTTAGAACTTCCTTCCAACATATTATTTGTATGTTATTATTGTAAGGTAGATGTGTTTTCTCTTTATTGATTATAGAGTTAGAGAATACTTCCGCATTGATTTAAACCGTGTCAACCACAGAAATGTTCTTTCCTTCTACTTGTAGGCACCAGGCAGCTGACGATATGCCCCTTAAGTAGCAGCAGTTTAGAAGATGTTGAATAATGCAATTGCTACATTGCAAACTAGAAATAGATATATTTATCAACCAGTTATTGTAAAGCCATAAACCCCAGCATTTCATGATAACCATAAGATGACATTTCCTGGAATTGTAGTCCAACAAGAGTTCAAAGAGTCAAAGGTTGGACATCCTTGGGCCAAAACAAAGCATGGTGTGAAGGAAAAATATAGAATAAAAGTTGTATGAGAGTAAGATCAAAAAACAGCATGACAACTGTCTATCTTATTTAATGATGCCACATGTATTGATTTGGGAAAGCACTTTTTATATACAGTCAGTTGTAAGGCATCTATTTATAATAGAAGTGGATAAGGTTTTTTAACAAACAGAACCACACCATATTAACAGGGGCATCGTCCAGACCAGTGATTCCCAACCAGTGGCTCGTGAGCAACATGTTGCTCTCCGACACCTTGGATGAATTCCGGACTTAAAGGCAGGGTCGGACGGACCTTCTTCCCCGGCTGACCAGCTGCTGTACCGCGGTGCTGTGTTTTTCACACAGATGCGTGGTGCATCTTTCACACATGCCGGGAGTTTTACAGGTTGGGGTACATTACAAAATGTAAAGGAATCTGCACAGCCAGTTTTAGGCTATAGCAGATTAAATATAACAGGCTATATAAGTGTTTTGTTCTAAACTGTAATCAATGAAAGTTTTGAGCTTTGTATTTTCAATGCTGAAATTTGAGTTTTCAATAGTAAAAAATTCAAATTTAAATATTCAAGATTTATGAAGTACAAAAAACTTGAATTAAAGAATACAGACATCTAAGAGCTGTTGAGTAGTGATAAGTCAAACTGGCATGTTTTACTTTGCCAAACAATTGTGACACCACAAAACGCATTGTAGTCAATATGAAGGAAAAATTGGTTCTCTCTGCAATATAAACTGCCCTACCTTGTTTGCAAAGCTCCTTTTCACTATGCTACAATGGTTCCTTCCTTCCAAACACGGAGCCCGAACAGTTAACTTTATGGGCAGGGCAATGGATGGTGAGTTCTCTAATCCCATTGGTTATAGAAGGCAAGAGGTAGCTATTAATACTAGATACCTGTGTTTTTTTTAACACAACAGACGACTTTTTTTTCAGCAAAATAGGCCACATGGCAAAATTATAGCAGTTTTGTGAATAAATTGCCATTGCTGAAATCATGGATTTCACAACAAAATTGTATGGGGCAGAAAAGTTTGCTCATCCCTTCTGGCAAGTAGATGTCAACTGAAGTTGTAGCATCAAAATTCAAGCTATTTTTTGCAGACTTATTTAAAATGAAGGGCAGAATATGACTTCATTAATTGCTCAAAAATTCACATTTCCATAAATATGCCTCCAAGTATAAGAAACCATAGTTACATGATCCTCAAGGCTGAATTATGGCCATATGGCAATACTTTAAGATTAGACAATTTTTTCCTTTAAATCACACTTTTTCTAAGCACCCACCAAAGAATATACATGTTGGTTGCTACACCAAGGACTTGAGTTGCCACATTTTCAAGAAAATAATATTTGCTAGAATGTAATAGAAATCAGGCTGGTGGCTTAAGGGGGTCTGTGGTGACACCATTTCGACGATTAACTCCTTAACTCTCTCGGTGGCTAATTTGATGCCTGATTGATTTCCATTGGAGCATATGCAGTTAACATACCCAGTAGGCACCTCTTTAAATTCTTTATAGTTGGATAGAGATGGAGTGCTCAAAAAGCAAAAGGGGCATAACTTCATGTAAGACAAGGAAGTAACTAAAAGAGCTGTAGTGAAATTGCTTGTAATAGAGAAATTAAATAAATCTAAATGTGTGTTATTAAGGGGGCTGTTTAGGGTAATTTTAGGGGATTTTAAAAGTAAAGGCTTACTTATCCTTTCAGTCTCCTATTGGTTGAACATTAAAAGCAATTCTCTTTTGAGCAGGAAACTATTGTTGTGCGTTGAACTATTCATTTGGGTTTAAAATAAATAAAAATGGAAATTTTCAAAGGTAGCTTGTACTGCAACATTCCTTCTCTAGGTTCAAGGAAATAATCCCCTCAGTAACTCACAAATACTTGTAAATAAAGTTTATTTGTATACAAATGTAATGGTTCCCTAACCGGTGTACTGATATAACACTGCAGTGACAGACAAGACAAGTTATTCTGTCGTATTCCATATGGTGGAATCCCATGCTTTCACCAATTTAATTGGTTCCCTGCAGAATAACATTTAGAAGCATATGGTACACAAAATGCTGAATATGCTTCTGTTACCCTGTACTTTAGGTGGCTGTAGTTTCTGAAAAAAGTCGACAATGAACCCAGCTTTGCATTTTCTAGTTAAATATTATCAATAACATGGAGGCTAGAAATAAGCATACAAGTTTTGTATTTTAGAGAAACCTCTGTGGTTTTCTAAACTTTAAATCTCCTTCATTTAAATTAGCTCAATGTATACTCTTAGGAATAAGTTATCAATCCATGTGCAATTTCAATTTACTTTGCGATATGGGATAAAGAGAATAAATTAATTAATTTGTGAATATGTGCAAAATGCTCACAGACGAGATCAGGAGAAGGTTATGACATTCCAATATGAAACCATTGTTCGCTTATATGCTGCTTCTATAAATCAGTATTTGCTGCTGCTTGTCTTCCAGTGGTGATCTCATTCCACCAATATCTTGGCTTATCCTTAACTGATGTGCATGGTGAGCATTTTTACTTTACATTTATAACAAGATACATTCAGTATTGGTCAGTTTGTTTATTTGATGTAAACTAAGATATCAGGGATATAGGAGTGATTGGAATTTCATGAGTAAGTGGAGGAATTGGATAAGTAATTTGGGTATCATCCATGTTCAGTGACATTTAAGTAAAACTAAAAAAACAACTGAAAAATAGTAGAACCTCAAAATAACCCCCCCACGAAGGATAAGTGAAGAATTGTAAGTTACCAAAGCACAGTAATAATGCAGAAAATGCAGAGAAACATCTCATCTTCTGGTCTTTTGTTGATTCTAGGCAGGCTTGCACTGAAATCTATGGTACTCCCTCATGACATCTTTTAAAGGTAAAAACATTTGCAGGAAAAGCTACAGCCTTCGAATGGCCTGTATGGCCTGTCTTGCCTTGCCTTTTCCAGCTTCTCAGGATTATGGCATTAGAAAAACAAAGTTAGACAAGTAGTTTGTCAGCCACTGTGGAAGGGGTTGGCGCTTTTTAGCATGCAATAAATGGGGTTCTGTTGTGTAAGTCAAGAAAAACAATGTATTCATACAATAGAAATCTTGTTTCTTTCAGTCTTGGAATTTACAATCACAGCAAACAGGCAGGCACTATTTTGTGGACACATTTATTAAAGCAAGCTTTGCATCATCCCATCTAAGTTCACCCACTGTAAGCTCTACGGGGCAGGGACCTCCTTCCTACTGTGGCTCTTACCATATGGCACTTAAGCTCCGTGTCCTTATATGAGCTCTGTGTACTGTGTATATTTATTGTATTTATTGTCTGAGTTTTATGCATTGTACAGCACTGCGGCTCCTTAACAGCACTTTACAAATAAAGTTATACATACGCTAGAACTGAGAGATATGTTATTCCAAACATGGTTTAGTAGGAAAACATCAAGTCTCCTCACCCAAGCCCCTGCCTGGTCTTCTTATTTAACAGGGTGTCATATTTGTGTCTATTATTTCTGCAGGATTGGTGTCTAACATAGTGTGAGACATAAAGGCATACAAAATGCTTTCATTAATATTCTTTTTACTCCATAATACAGTTAGGAACCTAGAATGATCATGATGCTTTAAATTAAATTATAACAGATATCAAAGTCATCTTTAGCGAATGAATAACAAATAATATGTGATTTGCAAGACTTTAAATATCCCTTTGTGTTCTGAAAAGTGGGTTGTAATATATTATTTATGTTATATTATTATATTATTTACATGCAGATTATTTTTGTTTCTGATATTCCATAACCTTGATCTCTCAAAATAAACAGGTTCTGTGTTATCTTAACTTTGTATTGAGAGATGAAAAGAACAACCATTTGAAAGGATGAAATAGAATCCAGAAAGCCATTACAATATCAAGAGAATATTACAATATTGTCAAATCATTGACTTGGGCATTATGAACCCTCTTACGCAAACAATATTTTCTGTTGATAGCCATTCATTAAAATTTATTTTTCTTCAGGGGCAGAGCACTGCAGATTATGAACTGTAATAGGCCAGATTCAACAGTAGCTTACAGAAAAGGGAAAGCAGAATGAATACAAGGAAGACAATGATGCACTTCAATGGCTGGAATAAAGTATGTGGAAATAAAACTCAAAAAGAATGAGGAGAGCAAAAAGTGTAAGAGAAGACAAAGGGAAAAAGGAAACAGAGGGTTAATTAAATGAAATTAATTAGTTTCAAACCCAGAAAGAACTAGAACATAATTATATTAATAGTCAAATAATAGTATAAATCATTGACATTTTTAAAATGCTATAGTATGTTAAAAACATTTTTGAAAAGCTGTAGTGTGTGTGTATATATATATATATATATATATATATATATATATATATATATATATATATATATATATATATATATATATATATATATATATATATATATATATATAAACAGCGTGGGGTCGGTGCACCCAGAACACAAAATGGATGCCTCAGTGCTGGAACATAGAAAACAATCATATACAAGTATCAAAAAAGGTCCGCACACACAGGACTTAGGTGAAAAAGAAAAAATGTCGTTTATTCAACGTTTCGGCCCAGTCACTTGAGCTTCCTGAGGACGTCCTGTGTGTGCGGACCTTTTTTGATACTTATATATATATATATATATATATATATATATATATATATATACATACATACATACATACATACATACATACATACATACATACATACAGAGAGAGAGTAAATCGGCACTCACCATTCATATAGTTAAGAGCCGGGTGCTAACCAAATTCATAAATATCAGTCCAGCGAAAGCACTCACGGCATTGACTCCTCAAATATACATCAAAGGGCTTTTATTAGTGCATGGTGCATCAACGCATTTCGACTCACATGGACAACGGACGAAGGCTCCATGTGAGTCGAAACGCGTTGATGTACCATGCACTAATAAAAGCCCTTTGATGTATATTTGAGGAGTCAATGCCATGAGTGCTTTCGCTGGTCTACTTCTAAGACCTTTATCAAGACTCTTGATAAAGGTCTTAAAAGGTACATTAGTGGTATCCTAGACCCCCCCAACGTGATTGACAAATATGCAGGTCAGTCTGTACACATGCACTAATTGAGTGTGAGCGGCTTCATCACAAAAGGATTTACACAAAAAAGTGGATTTTTATTATATATATATATATATATATATATATATATATATATATATAGAAAATATGTGACTAATTTTAGCTACTGATGGTGTTTTATTAAGACTATCAACACAGCGCAGAAGGTAGAGATGTTATTAATTTAAAAGAGATGGATTACAAATAGTGATGGGTGAATTTATTTGCCAGGCGCGAATTTGTGGCGAATTCCCGCGATTCGCCGTTGGCGAATAAATTCGCAAAACGGCCATGAAAATCAAATTGTCGCATTTACTGTTCTACCTGTAGCTGTCTGAAAAAAATGTTCTCTATTGTATCTAGTTAATAGTAGGGGACATATTTTGTCAGATTGATAGAAAGGTTTTATTTGGTTATTAATTACAGAAAACGTAACCAATAGAAAAGAGCGGTCTTTCTTTTCAAACAAAGAAGCCAGAATTTGTATCCCTATGATTTGTGCTACTTTTTATATTTAACTCTTTAAAAGTCTAGGGGGGAAAAAACTGGAATTAAGTTAGGAGATAAAAATTCTCCTTAAATTACATTTTCACGTAATAAACAAAAAAATAACATTTACTCATGGAACTGAATGTAGTCTATTATGTGTACATTTTGTTGATGGTACTTTCAATATTTTTCAGGACCGTGCTAAACAGTTGGAAAAGGTTCATACTGTTATTGGAAATAAGTGCTGCGATTTGGATTCTATCATTTCAACCTTGATCTACGCTTATTATTTAGACAAGGTAGAATTTCATTTGTAAACATTTCTTATTGATATGTGTATTGAAGACATTTGTGTATTTGCCAAACTATTTTTACATTAAAGTAGTAGATTCACCAAGGGGCAGATTTATCAAGTTTTTTTTTAACTCCCATAACTTTCAAATTGAAAAAGACCAATCGAAATTTATAAAAAAAAATCTAAGTTTTTTTTGTTGGGTGAATAGGTCGATCAAATTTGAATCATACGAATCGAAGTAACTGCACATTCGATCAAATTTCCAAAAAAAAACCTTCGATTTTTCAAAGTCCACCAATTGACTCCGGATAGGTGTTAGGAGGTCCCCCATAGGCTAAGACAGCAATGGCGAATGGTCGAAGTCGAATTTTTAAAGAGACAGTACATTTTTTTCAAATTTGAATCAAATTTATACTACTCCCTAGTCATAGTACACAAAAATTAGCTCGAAATTCAAATTTTTTTAATTTGAATTTTTACTTTGACCTTTGATAAATCTGTCCCCAAGTATCATTACAGATCTATTGCTTTCAATAAGATTTATTGGTGTATTAAAGAAAATTCTAATAAAATCATCTCAATACAGAGCTAAATGTTCTGAAGTTATGTAATCTAACTTGTTGAGTTGATAAGCCAGTTGGAATGATTCCTAAAAATGACATCAAAGCTTGAATGTGTAGGACATTTTTCCACATGGTACTCTGACAAATTTTTCTCTCATGTGAATGAACCATACATGTACCATATACATACTTCTTAAAAACTTGTCTTGTCGGTGACCTTATTGTTTGAAGTCCAGTGACTATTTAGCCATGCCACCCTTAGCATGATCATGATTGGTTGGTTTGCTATTTATGTATAGAGATCTGAAGAATAAATGGGAATGTCTGATGAAGCTAAAAAGTGCACAAAACTGTATTTACACTAAATCACATTAACATTTCTAAAGCGATTACATGTAAAGGCTCAATTGTTCTATATAAAAATGTATCCTTTTCCTGGATCTGATACCTAAATGGATACTGTGCAGTATATCTGAGCTCCATTTTATCTCATACTTGATCGATAATGAGCCTGTCCCCAGTTGGCTTATATGTGGGCCTCTTTTGTGATGTTAACCCTTTTGAAACGTAAGAATATTAGCTTTTGCCCTGAAGAATGACATTTAGAAGTGTTAATTAATTTCCTAGGGCTGCTACAGCAGGCATTGCACTTCTAAGCATCCTTTTTTTGGGGCAAAAATGGAAAAATCTGACTGCTAAGCTCATTGTCACTAGGTATCAGTTTCACTTTTAATAATACACTAAATTAAAAAATTTTTGGGAAACCACTGCTTAACCAAGGATTTAATAATAAGATAGGACATTGGCATAATGATTCTCCTGGGAGCCTCCGATTCATACCCATGAAATATGATCATTCCCCCTCATGCCCTAACCACACAACTTGCTTCACTCATAGTCAAGGGTATACATTCAGATGATTTTGGAACTCTCAATGTCTAAATACATAGTATCAATTTGAACATAATAAATGACATTATGAATCTAAATCTTACCAGGTCAACTCACCAGGTATACTGTGCCTGCCTGTTCTAAATGTTCCACGGGGGGAATTCAACTTCTACAGCGAGACAAGATTTATTTTGGAAGAACTGGAAATCCCAGAATCATTCCTTATCTTCAAAGATGAAATTAACCTACATCAGCTAAATGAAGAAGGCCGACTATTAGTTACACTTGTGAACTTCAGTACATTGTCTAGGTACAGCAAATAAGAATTGTTTACAGTTTCCTGAATTACTCATTCCATGATGGTTACATAATTTAAAATACCTTTGTTTTTAAAATATTTTTTTTAGGCACTGCAACTGCAATGGAAATATTGTTGATGATTTAAGATTTACTAAAATCCTATTATTCCAAATACTTTTGTTTATATTTTGCCAAAAATGTTTACCAGCTCTGAACTAGAGAAAAAAAAACGTTATCCGTATTTTAGATTAAAAAAGTAATTTCTTGTAAGATTGTAAATTTGCCAAAACTGCCCAAAACTTACAACTGATTCTGTGTAGCAATGGAGTGGAATCAGTTTGTGAAATAAATATGACCAGTTATATTTAAGGGATGCTAAAATAAGAGCAAGAGGTCCTGTAATTTATATTACTTTATCGGGCCCTAACTCAGGTTGATATCTTTGTTTTTATAATTTTTTAGTGATGATGCCACATTGGAAGCTTCAGTTGTCAAATTCATTAATTCAGAAAAAAGAACTAATGCAGCAGAGGAGTTTCAGGAATCCTGTTCTTGCTTAGTTGCAAAAGAAATTCTTGAAAAGGCACCGGAACTAGTTACTCAGCAGCTTGCTCATCTTCTCAGAGGTAAGCGATTACTTATTATATGACATACTAAAAAGTTTAATGAAGTGTTGCAGTATCTGGTCATGCTGAAAGACTGTGATCTGTTCTTTGGTTAACAATCCTTTAAAAGACCACAGGAAACTTCATAAAAAGAAGCGGGGAGTAAAGAATTTCTTAAAGAGTAGCATTATACTGAATATTAAAGACGAACATTTAAAAAATGGCATGTGCTATGAGTTGCTATTGTGCTAGACGAGAATATCAAGTGGAGCTAGTCATCAGTTGGTTGGCTGGAAAAGCTGTCATGATTGTTTTAACTTTGTGTCCTGTGGCTGTGTAACACTGGAAGTAATGGCACGGATGCCCTACAGTGGACAATGAATATGAACCAGTGTCCTTTGATTGCATATTTAAGAGTTTTCAGTCAAAAACATGTTTGGATAATTCAATTTTGATGGTGAAATATGTAACTTTCATTATCCCTTCATTATCTGGAACTACTATAATCAAATTTCCATTATCCCTTTCCCTCTTTACTTATAATGTCCAATCTAAACATTGCAAGCAGCAGGGCATCAGAGGAGCTATAAATATGAACATTGTACTTTCATAATGTAGTGTCAATTAGATAAGACTTTAAGGTGTACTTTTAGCAAAGGGAAAAGTAAAAAAAATGATATGTGTAAAAATAAATCAGAATAGTCATATTTTCTCCATTACTGATTTTCTTATTTTAAATCGTATTTTAAAGAACTAAGACTATTGTTATAAATGCTGCAATTCATTTACTTTACCAGCCCAAAGCATCAGTATACCTTTAATAATAATTATTCCATCAAAGGGGTCCATATCAGCTCTTCATCTAGTGTATGCCTAAACAGTGTGCTCTGAGCAGATTTTGATAGGCTTCAGGGTTGTTAAAAAATCATCAAAATATTAAGATAATTTAATGGTGAAGATAAGCAACATTTAGGGGGTTATTTATCAAAGATTGAATGTTAACTCAAATGATATCTTCTGTCCCGAAACCAAAAAACTCGAATAGATAGAGTTTTCGGTAAAAAAAAATTTGAATCGCTTAAATCATTTGAGTTTTTACGCAAAACTCTCGGAAAAAACTTGAACATAAAGCAGGCTGTTAACATCTTCAAATGGTTCAAGGGACCTCTGCCATTGACTCCTACAAAACTTCAACAGGTTTTAGGGTGGTGACACACGCTAAGATTCCAGAAGATTTTTCCGGGAGATTAGTCTTCCAAAGAAGAGGAAATTAGTCTCTGGGCGACTAATCCTCCCGGAATTTTAGCGGGTGCCACCACCCTTACATGGTGTATTTTTAGAGTCAAGCTATTTCCAGGGTCCCTTGAACTATTTGATGATGTTAACAGCCTGCTTAATGTTTTTTTCCAAGGTTTTTGCCCGAAAATGCAAATGATTCGAGAGATTTGAGGGGTTTTTTTCCGAAAACTCTATCACTTTCGAGTTTTCAGGTTTTGGGACTTGAACTTGCAGAATCAGGTTTTCTATAAAATTCTAGTCAATAACAGTTTTAAAAATAGCTATTTATGTGAACAATAATACAGTAACATCAAACATTCCATCCAGTAGTTTTTTTTCATGTTCTAAAATGTAAACTTGTTTTCATTAAAAGCATAACAAATTTAAAAAGAGATAAAATTGACCAAAACAAAGACGGCATTTTTTATAGTTTCAGAAAACTGCTGAGGAATTCAAAGTTTAAGAGACTAAAAAAAATAGGAATTGTAAATAAATGTGATTATAAAACTTTCTTTGGAAAGGTTATGTGCCTAGTTCTGTACCCGTATTACCTTAAAATATAAAGAAGGAAATCTCACTTATTTTTTGTGTTCCACCGAAGATTGTTTATAAATCATACTCTGTTTAAGTGCTTGCTTTGTAAACCACTTTGCTATTCCCCCCAGGAAGTATTTTGTTTAGTTGTCTGTCCATGGAACATGAAAAAATTGCAAAACAAGAAGAGGACATAATATGTATATTGGAGGAGAAATTTCCAGAGCTGCCACCTAGGCAGGACATAATCAGCAGCATGCAAGAGACCAAGATGCATATGCAAGGTAATTAAAGAAATTACAGTGTGCTAATGTCTAGGAGAGCAGGATCATTAAAAAAAATATTTATGTGAGATAAGAGCTCCTCACAGATGAGATTTTTAAAAGTGTGTGTATTAATGGGTGAAAGATGAATAGAAAATGGGTGAGTTTTTTTGTGGCTCTAATTTTACACTTTGATAAATTGCCCTTAAAGTGATACGCAGATCAAACCAAAGGAAGGACGGCACTCCACTGGGATTGTCCATTGTTAAATTAAAGGGGATAAACATGGCTTGAGGAGATAAGTATGGGAAAAAGAAAGGGGGGGAGATAGAAAAGGAGAATGCGGAGAAAGGGGCAGGGATTAAGAGAGTGGCAGACAAGAATACCAAGGCACAAATGGAAAATTTATGTTAATGAATGTATCCCTGTACCGGAATGGCACTAAAAGAATATATGTAATCAAAATCAATACAGATATGAAATATTGTGTCTGGTATTCAATCCCTTAGGTATTTTCGTCTCCAGTTTCAAAAGCCGAAACATATAGGGGGTTATTTATCAAGCTCCAAATATCCGAACCTCGAATAATTAGTAGTTTTCGGAGCAAAAAAAACGAATTTTTTGAGATTTATTTAAGTCCAATGGTCTAAAAACTCAGAATCCAAAACCCCGGCATCTAAAAGCTCTCAAGGTCCTGTATAAGTCAATGGGGAAGGTCCCAGTGTCTGTGCTGATGTCCGTACCGATGATTTCAGGGTTTCGGCGCAAAGAACTCCAAAAAATCAGCAAAAAACATTGTTTTTTGCGGAAAACCCCAACCAATTTGGTGTTTTCGGGGAAAGCTCCGACTCTATTTTTTCGGGCTTTTTTCTTCATAAATAAGGTCCATTCAGGAATTCAGATTTGCTCTGAGTTGGATATTAGAAATACTGAGATAAAATCGGACCTTGATAAATAACCCCCTTACATTCCAACAGGTATACTACCCCTTTAGTGTTATAAAAGGCATTATTCTGGTATACCTGTCATTTTGCACTAGATCTAAAATTGGGCCCTGTAGAAATGACCTTTCAGATTTTGCATGTGGTAGTTCCACATCTGTAACAAATGTAAGAAGTCTGACTGATAAAATGGGAGAGCTGGAGCTGCTGGTGTTGGAAGGAAAATATGATGTGATTGGTGTGGCCGAAACATGGCTGAATGAGTCGCATGACTGGGCAGTAAATATCAGTGGCTATACTTTGTTTCGGAGGGACAGAGGCAATAGAAAAGTATTAGGGGTATGTCTGTATGTTAGGCAGGATATAAAAGCTCATATAAAGGAGGAGGTTATGTTAGAAAATGAGGGGGCAGAAGTCATATGGGTGGAGTTCTTCACCAATTGTAAAGAATCCAGCAAATTAATTGTAGGCGTATGCTATAGACCCCCTAATGTAAGTGAGGAGGAAGAAACAAAGATCCTAATGCAAATAGAAAAGGCTGCTAGTTTAGGTAAAGTAATGATAATGGGAGATTTTAATTACCCAGATATTGACTGGAGCAACAGTACTGCCAGATCAGTTAATGGGAACAAGTTTATAAACTTATTGCACAACAATTTTTTAACACAGGTTGTTGAGGAGCCTACCAGAAAAAAATGCTATTCTTGATTTAGTGATCTCAAATGACCCAGAACTTATAGCAAATGTACAAGTCATTGAACCCCTGGGTAATAGTGACCATAATGTTATATCTTTTAATGTCTGGTGCAAAAAACAAAAATATACTGGGGCAACAAAAACCATGAATTTTGGAAAAGCTAATTTTAGTGCCTTGAGGGCTACCCTACAGAGCATTGGTTGGAGCAATAAGTTTTCAGCTAAAAACACAGAACAGAAATGGTTGTCCTTTAAAATGATATTAAATCATTACTGTTCTCAATTTATTCCCTTAATGACTAAATGAAGAAGCTCTAAGAATCATCCTGTGTGGCTTAATACAGAAGTAAAGAAGTTAATGGGAAAGAAGAGAAAGGCATTTAAAAACTACAAATCTGTAGGGACAGAAGCTGCATTTAATGAATATAAACACTGTAATAAATGTTGTAAATCAACAATCCGGAAGGCTGAGAAAAGAAGAAATGAAGAGTTAATTGCGGTGGAGGTGAAAACTAACCCTAAAAAGTTTTTTAAATATATTAATAGTAAAAAGATGCAGGTTGAGAGTGTTGCTCCATTAAATAATGTTACCAGTATGGTTGTAACAGATGCAGAAAAGGCAAATGTGTTAAATCAGTTATTTTCTTCAGTTTATTCAATAGAGGAGTCTGGGTTCACAGGCTTACTTTATAACTGCACGAATGGTTCAGCTCAATCTAGTCAGTGGCTGACTCAGGATATGATTCAAAAAGCTTTAATACAAATAAATGTAAACAAGGCTCCAGGGCCTGATGGCATACACCCCCGGGTTCTAAGAGAGCTTAGTTCCGTTTTAGACCAGCCCTTATTTCTGATTTTCTCAGATTCACTGTCATCTGGTATGGTGCCTTTGGATTGGAGAAAAGCTGATGTTATTCCAATATTTAAAAAGGATCACGATCTCAGCCTGGCAATTATAGGCCAGTAAGATTGACATCTGTGGTGGGCAAATTATTTGAAGGCTTGTTAAGGGATCACATTCAAATTTTTGTCCTAATGAATGGCATTATGAGCAACAATCAGCATGGCTTTATGAAGGATAGGTCGTGTCAACCCAATTTGACTATATTTTATGATGTGGTAAGTAAGATTCTGGACAGTGGGGGGGGGCAGTAAATGTGATCTATTTGGATTTTGCCAAAGCGTTTGATACTGTGCCCCACAAACGACTGCTTTCTAAACTAAGGTCTGTTGGGCTTAATGAAGTCGTTTGCACGTGGATAGGAAACTGGCTACAGGATCGGGTACAGAGGGTGGTTGTTAATGGGACATTCTCTACTTGGAGTAAGGTTCTTAGTGGGGTCCCCCAGGGCTCATTTTTTTTTTTGTCCACTTTTATTTAACTTGTTCATTAATGACTTAGGGGAGGGCGTTGTAAGTAATGTATCAGTGTTTGCAGATGACACAAAATTATCTAGCCCAATTAATTCCATCCAGGATGTGGCATCCTTGCAACATGATCTTGACAAACTGGCAATCTGGGCAGCTAAGTGGCAAATGAGATTCAATGTTGATCAATGTAAGGTCATGCACCTGGGATGTAAAAATATCCAAGCCACTTATACCCTTAATGGGACTGCACTAGGCAAATCCATTATGGAAAAGGACCTTGGAGTCCTTGTAGATGATAAACTTGGCTGTAGCAAGCAATGCCAGTCAGCAGCATCAAGGGCAAATAAGGTATTGAGCTGTATTAAAAGGGGCATAGAGTCAAGGGAGGAGGGGTTCATTCTTCCACTGTATAGAGCACTTGTAAGGCCCCATCTAGAATATGCTGTACAGTTTTGGTCTCCATCACTCAAACAGGACATTATTGTATTAGAGAGGGTACAGAGAAGGTCAACTAAGCTGGTAAAAGGTATTGAAAATCTTAGCTATGAGGAAAGACTGGCCAAATTGGGGATGTTCACGCTGGAGAAGAGGCGCTTAAGGGGTGATATGATAACTATGTATAAATATATAAGGGGATCATATAATAATCTCTCTAATGCTTTATTTACCAGTAGGTCTTTCCATCTGACACAAGGTCACCCATTCCTATTAGAAGAAAAGAGGTTCCGCCTAAATATTTGGAAGGGGTTTTTTTACAGTGAGAGCTGTGAAGATGTGGAATTCTCTCCCTGAATCGGTTGTACAGGCTGATACATAAGATAGCTTTAAGAAGGGGTTGGATGGCTTTTTAGCAAGTGAGGGAATACAGGGTTATGGGAAATAGCTCATAGTACAAGTTGATCCAGGGACTAGTCCGATTGCCATTTTGGAGTCAGGAAGGAATTTTTCCACCTCTGATTCAAATTGGAGAGGCTTCAGATGGTTTTTTTTTGCCTTTCTCTGGATCAACTGGCAGATAGGTAATTAATAAAAAGAAAAAAAAAAGGTAGAACTCAATGGACATGTGTCTTTTTTCAACCTTACTTACTATGTTACTATGTTACTATGTAACTTCCCTTCAGTGATAGCCAACTGTCCCTCTGACTTTTTGGTGCTGAGGTAACTAAACCCAGTGCTAAAATCTTCCCTAAAGTAGGAGCTCTCTTGGGAACACATTTTATATCAGTCAGTGACAAAACTTCCGACAACCTGGCAACACTGCAACACTGAGCAATACTTCTTCCACTTCTCATTTCTATACATATGCTTGAATCCATGATTCCTTTGCAGTGGCACATGGACGTTAGCTTCTTACCTTGCCATCATATAACTAAACAAAGGGCTTAATGAAAGATGGAAAAAAAACGTTACATTACAGGTATGAAACCTGTTATCCAGAATGCTTGGGACCTGGGGTTTTCCGGGTTTTCCAATAATGTGTCTTTCTATAATTTGAATCTTCATACCTTAGGTTTACTAGAAAATTACGTAAACATTAAATAAACCCAACAGGCTTATTTTGCTTCCAATCAGGATTAATTATATTTCAGTTTGGATCAAGTACAAAGTGCTGTTTTAGTATTAGAGGGAAAAAGGAAATCATTTAAAAAAAAATTGGATTATATGCATAAAATGCAGTCTATGGGAGATGTTCTTTCCGTAATTCAGAGCTTTTTGGATAACGGGATTCCGGATAACGGATCACATAACAGTTCCCATACCATTTTAATTAACATCTGTACAGTTATTTTAATATATAATATTATATAGAATATTAGAATATCACATCTATTAATATACAATACATAGGTACAGGTATAGGATCCCTTATCTGGAAACCCGATATCCAGAAAGCTCAGAATTACCGAATGGTCTCCCATAGACTCCATTTTATCCAAATAATCCAAATTTTTAAAAATGATTTCCTTTTTCTCTGTAATAATAAAACAGTACCTTGTACTTGATCCAAACTAAGATATATTTAATCCTTACTGGAAGCAAAACCAGCCTATTGGGTTTATTTAATGTTTAAATGAATTTCTAGTAGACTTAAGGCCTGAAGACACAAATTATGGAAAGATCCTTTATTCGGAAAACCTCTGGTACTGAGCATTCTGGATAACAGGTCCCATACCTGTATACTTTGCTATAGAAAAAGGTATCTGCACCATTTACTGTTTATTTGCATGCATTTGTTTAGTTGTTTCAAACTTTGCTTCAGACTTTGAAGAATTCTCTTTCCTTGTCTGAATAATACAGATTATTAATTTTACTTGCAGAAGTAAAAAATAAATATTGCTGCTTGATCGATGTGATAATGCAGGCAAGCACACATAACCATAAAAAATAATTAGTGGATAAATATGTCTTTCTCTCAAAGAAAAATAATTAACTGGTGCTATGTGTGATTATGCTTAAAAACAAATAAATAATTAGTAGATAGTGCCATGCTTCGCTATGTCGTATAATAAAAAAAAAATAGAATTATACATTGTGCTATTATTTAAAAGAAAGTAGAAACAAAGATTGATGTAAGAATCAACAAAAAGAATAAAGGATTTTATTTTGCATACTTATTTGTTTAACCAAGTCAAGAGTGGAGTGCTGGAACCCCACTGATAGAGGTGCAGCATGAAAAAAGAGCCCATTGTGCCCACGCACTCTATACTTTTGCCTTGTACCATATTGAGCAAAGCAAGATGTGAGTATCATGGTTAATCTTTGTAAGCAAGTAACTTTGTGAATAGAACTTGGATGGAAACACTTTGTATTAGTAAATGAGCTCTCTCATCACAGCTTGTGCTGTTTCTTCCATATTCTGTCCAACAGCAATGGGAGAAGCTGAGATTAGTCACTTTGAAAAGGCAACTTCGGGCTACTTCGCAAAGCTGAAGCGATGCATATGTTTTCCCAGCAGCAATTATGTAAATCTAATTTGCAGGGAAATAGACTGCTCACTCTATAACTTTAATAATAAGAATAAAGTTGTAGGTGTAGCCATGCAAAAACATAATGTGAAGGGCATGATCTTTATCATGTGTGTTAAAGTTTTGTCTTCATATAACTGCTCACTGATGTTGGTGAGGGTTTTTCAATATCTGGTAGAAAGTAGAAAAATTTGGAACATGCATAAGGTTCTCCAAGAAACCAGTTTGCAAGTTTGTAGATAACCTTCACTAGTACCCTATCGTTGCTATATATATATATATTTACAGAGTAATAAATTGCAGTGTTGTATAACGTATTTAGTGCACACTGTGGGATTTCAATTACCAAATCTAGTACAGAATAGCTTGATGACCTCGCCACCAAAACCATAGGAGTTGGAGCTTGAGGAGGATTCAGTAAGGTTGTTTAATTCATTTGAGTCCTAACTGCAAAAATGTCTGTAATTGTATTAGGTGGATTTCACCTGTCTGCTTCATGTTACCAGATTGGTTAAGATATATAGTATAGGCAAACAGACTGCAAGATTCATAGTTCTCTTCCTAGTTCTAACTGGCTAGAATTGCAGGTTAGTATGGCCTAGTAATATTACACCAGTATTTATATTTTGGGTGACTTCTCCCTATGTTTTATGATTGCAAAAATATGGTCAGGAGTATGCCACTAAGTTTAAACAATGTTGGCATTTATTTGCCACTCAATATAATGAAATTGTGCATATTTTACCCATAATTAACAATGCAAGAGTATTCATTATTTTATTCACGCCTCCAAAAATAGTAATGCTTTACTATACAACGTGTTTGCAGTTTCATTAATAGATTTAGTACCATGAGGTCAGTAAAGAAGCCCAAAATATGTAATTAGAATTCAACTCAATATCAGTTAGTACACTACTGACTATATATTCTGTCATGCCATATTCACTTCTGACCTTTGTGAATTCAATTTCAAGTTAATATGAGGAATAGCTTCAACTGAAAACCCTAACAAAGCTACAGTAGATCCTTAGGTTTGCCCAGCTACTGGCTACCATACCTATTATTGTTTTTTGTTATGTAACAATTCCAGTTGAAAATGATTCCTTAAAACTTGTGTTAAAAGTGCAACCAGTACACATTCACCTATAGACTTGAGAGATAGATATAGGCTTGGCCAAATCTTATGTATATGAAATACAGTTTTGCTACAACATCCATTTTTACAGTTACATAGTTTATATAGTTAAATGGAGTTGAAAAAAGACCATCAAGTCCAACCCCTCCAAATGAAACCTAGCATCTATACATACACACACTGACCCCTCCATACCCTCACATAAATTATATATATATATTACATATACCAATATCTATATTAGATTTTAGTTTCACAATAGCCTTGGATATTATACTTGTCCAAGAAATCAACAGAATTAGCCACCACAACACCATCCAGAAGGGCATTCCACAACCTCACTGTGAAGAACCACCTACGCTGCTTCAAAAAGTCCTCTTTATAGGTAAAAAGGTCTGCTGCTATTTGTTTATAATGTCCTTTTGAAGTGTAATCATGCCCCCTCGCAAGCGTATTTTTCCAGAGAAGACAATTTGAAACCTTTACAGTCTACCACCATAATTTAAGGTTTCCATTCCACTAACCAGTTTGGTTGCACTTTTCTGCACTCTCTCCAGCTCATTTATATGCCTCTTAAAGTCTGGAGCCCAAAACTGCACTGCATACAGGTGAGGCCTTACCAAGGACATTTAAAGAGGCAAAATTATGTTTTCATCCCTTGAGTTTATGCCCTTTTTTGTGCAAGACATAACTTTATTTGCTGTAGTGGCCACAGAATGACACTGCCCGGAATTAGACAACTTGTTATCTACAAAAAACAATAGATCCTGCTCAGTTAAGGAAACTCCCAACACACTGCCATTTAGTGTATAACTATCATTTACATTATTTTTACCAGAGTGCATAACCTTGCATTTATCAACATTGAACCTTATTTTCCAGTTTGCTGCCCAGTTTTCCAATTTAGTCAAATCACTCTGCAAAGTGGTAGCATCCTGCATAGAACTTATAGTTCTGCACAATTTTATATCAGCAGAAAAAATAGAAACAGTACTTTCAATGCCCTCCTACAGGTCATTTATAAACAAGTTGAAAAGCAAAGGACCAGGTACAGAGCCCTGCGGTACTCCACTATCAACACTGATCCAATTAGAAAATGTTCCATTTACCACCAATCTGTGTGGCACTGTATCAAAGTGTAAATATATCACATCCACTGCCATCCTAGAATCATGTCCCTGCTCACCTTTTCATAAAAAGAAATTAAATTAGTTTGGCAAGATCTATTATGCATAAAACCATGCTGGCATAAACTCATAGTATTATGATTTGCAATGAAGTCCAATATCTTATCCTTTAATAAACCTTTGAAAAGCTTTCCTACCATTGATGTCAGACTAACTGGCCTATAGTTTTGAGGCTGAGAACGGGATTCCATTTTGAATAGCGGCACCACATTAGCAATTCTTCAGGCTCTCTGCACCATTCCAGACCTCAATGAATCCTGAAAAATTAAGTAAAGATGTTTGGCAATCACAGAGCTAAGCTCGCTAAGTACCCTGGGATGAATACCATCTGATCCCAGACCTTTGTTTATTTTAACATGTTCTAGTCTCTTTTGAATTTCCTTATGTGTGAATCATGCACCATTAGTTGTACTAGGACTATATTGGTACTAGAATTGGGACTATTAAGAAGGAAATCTTCATTAACTGGTTCCTCATTTGTGTAGACATAGAGAAAAGTAAGAGTTCATAATCTCTGCTTTTTTTCTGTTCTCATCAACCAGCTGACCCCCTCTGATATTAAGGGTCCCATCCCTTCCTGCTTTATTTTTTTACTATTTACATTACATTACTATTTACATATTTAAAAATAATTTTGTTTTTTTTTACTATTTGCTGCAATATCCTTGTCTATATTGATTCAAGCAAGATTTATTGGCCTCCTTGTACCTGATAAATGTTTTGACTGTCCCAGCTAACTTGAAAGCTTTAAAAGCACATATTTTCTTCCCCACCTCAATCACCAACACTTCTATTGAACCAAAAAAGTTTTGTTTTGCAACAATGTTCCTTGCTTACGAGTGGAATATACTAACATGTATATTTATTAAGCAGCATTTTAAAGACGTCCCACATTTTGTTCTGTATTTAACCCTGTGAAAAGACTTTCCCAATTAATATGTTGCAGAGATGCCCTTTTATTGTCAAAGTTTGCACGTCTAAAATTTAGGGTTTTAGTTGCTCCCTTATAGAGTTGCCTCTGCAACATAATCTGAAAGCAAATCATGTTATGATCACTATTCTCAAGAAGCTTACCCACACAAATGCTAGGGATAAGTTTGGTATTATTAGTTATTACAAGATCCAAAATAGAATCATTAAGTATTGTCATTTGTGGAGCACCTTTTCATGTGTGGCAGTTTTTTAAGATGATATTTGTGTATTGGTAAAGAATACAGAAATATTGAAATAGTTATGTGTGAGTTGTCTGTTATTGTATTACTGCTTTTTATTTTTCTGCTCTTCTCTTTAACTTGATTCTGTTAGTTTTTTTATTTTTCTCTTCGGCATCCTTTTCTTAGATTTGCTCACTATTGAGCTTTTCAAAGTGTGGAATGATGACTCCTTAGTGTCTGAGCTGGATGCAGCTTTTACCAAAATTTTTCAAACCATTGCATTTAGTTGTGTTTCCCAGACACTGAGAATTGCTGGCATTTCAATGAATATTATTGGTACATATTACTTATATAAGTAAGGGCTAAAAGGGCTAAAATCTACTTTTTTAAAACAATTTTTTTTTATTAAAATTACATTTGATTTTTATTACTATTTATTATTATTTTATAGAAAACTAAAAATATCTTTATATTAGCCATTTGTGGTGTTTTTTTCAATAGTATATTCCACAGATATCTGGCTATATTTATAAATAACCCAACAACTAAACCTTTCTTCTTGCCTAGTGAAATCTTGCATCATCAGTTTTAATAATGCCTTTATCCAACAGGTACAAATATTGAAGATATTTTACTTAAGGACATCAAAGAACTGTCCGATGGGGATATAAAAGTAGCTATTAGTAGTGTTTGCATATCTTTAGAGGTAAGTAAAACTATATGAGTTACCATTATTACTGTATATTGTTAATTTTGTGCTGTGTTATGTATTACTTCTTTTTTTGGTAAATACTCCATTTTATTATAAAAAATGTACAGTATGTGTATATTGATCTTTTTTAAACTGAAGGATTGCTTGAAAGTGCATTTGTTAAAATTTTCTACATAAAAGGGTTAAATTATGACTTGTCTTTAAACCCCTCAGCAGGGGAGTTGCTAACACAGACAGCAGAGGCAAACAATTTCTGAGCTGCAATGAAATCCCCCCATTGTCTGTCAAAATAATTAATGATGCAGATATTTGAAGGAAAGAACATTTTACTTTGAGCTCTGCCAGAAATTGCTGGATGTTTGTAGATGAAGCACTGGTAATTGGCATCTGCAGCCCCAACTGAAAACCCTTTCAACCTGTTTTCTTTTGCTGGACCCAAGTGAGTCAAGGTTAGAACTTCAGCAGGGCTGTCTGTTTTGAAGACCAAAGAGCTTTGCGGTTTAGGTCTGAATTAGTGTTGGACAGCTGTATGGGCAGAGATGGTGGATTTTATTTTAAAAAAATTCCTAGAGAAAATCCACTGTAAAACTATGCGGATAAACTCTAATACTCAGATGAAATATATTTATGAAATAATCCAACATTATGTAAAATATGCATTTGCCTAATAAATCGATTTGCTACTGTATATATATTCAGTGATTTAATAACTATCAATAACAAGTATTAGGGGCAGATTTATCAGAGTGTGAAATTAGTGCTCACCACTTTTTGATTCCTATGGGGTTTTTAGAGGCATAGTTATCAAATGGTGCACTCTAACTTGCACCAACTGATAAATATGCTTCTAAAAATCCCATAGCAATGGTGACTTTCTCTGTGGAGAGTTCTAATATTGCACTTTAATAAATCTGCCCCTCAAGTGTCTATTATAAATGTTGCAGTCATCCTATATTTCTATCATACTGTATTTACTCCATTGGGAGAAAATGTTTTTTGCTAGTCATATTCTACCTGTTGTTGGTTGTTCCTATATTATCTTCATTCTGCAGGTCTTTTAATTTAGTATATAGGAAAAACATTGTATTAATATGCTTGTTCTCTTATGAGTTAGATGTCCAGTTACATTATGGCCAAGAGCCATGGATGGCCAACATTCTACTTCAGAAAAAAAAGAAGTGGTATTAGTTTGACATTGCTGCATTCAAGTTAAACAGCAGGGTCAATGTTGTAGATTAAAGTGGTATATGTAGTGTTTCAATTGTATTTTTTTGTTTTTTTCAAGTTTTCTCTGAACTGACAACTGTATTATAACTACACCAACTGAAGTTTGTCAGGGCACAATGCAAACAGAACTTGCATTCCCTATTGATTTCAAGTTAACCAGTTCAGATATATATATAATTAATGTGGGTAAATAAAACTTAACCTTTAATGGTAGTTATAAATAAAAAAACCTTGCTGTCAAACATTCCAGATACACTATTCTGTCTACTTAGGGGCATATTTATCAAGGGTTGAATTTCGAATTTTTATTTTTTTTGGTCGAATAGGTCTGTTTTCGATCGAATAGGTCCGTATTTGGCCGAAATGGAATCATACGAATCGAAGTAATAGCACATTCGCTCAAATTCGATTCGAAGTTTTTCTCAAAAAGTCCGCCAATTCATTCCAAATGGGTTCTAGGAGTTCCCCCATAGGCTAAAACAGCAATTCGGCAGGTTTTAGATTAGCGAATGGTCAAAGTTGAATTTTTAAAGAGACAGTAAATAATAAATATCGATTTTTCACATTTAAATTGAATTCGGACTATTCCCTAGTCAAAGTACACAAAAAATAGCTAAACATTCTAATTTTTTTCATTCGAAAATTCACCTCGACCCCTTAAAGTTGTGTGGGACCATGTCCCTAAAAACAACACATTAAAAAAGCTTAGTAGATCGGCGGTGTTGTTGAATAGTTGCTGTTGTAGACAAACTTAAATTAGCAGCTGCTCAACTGCTTATGCCCCTGAGAAAGCTGAGCAATCGACAAAACGCGTAGGACGGGCGGCATAGGTGGACGGTGGGTGATAAGCTCCCCCACAGAATGGTTGGAAGGGAGGGGAATGGGTTTATACCTACAGTAGTTACTGGCTGAGCAGCTGCTAATTTAAAGGGATACTGTCAAAACGTATCAGTTAATAATGCTACTCCTGCAGTCTTCTGCACTGAAATCCAATTCTCAAAAGAGCAAACAGATTTTTTTTATATTCAATTTTGAAATCTGACATGGGGCTAGACATATTGTTAGTTTCCCAGCTGCCCCAGCCATATGACTTGTGCCTGCACTTTAGGATGGAACTACTTTCTGGCAGGCTGTTATTTCTCCTACTTAAGATAACTGAATCAGTCTCGGTGGGACTTGGCTTTTACTATTGAGTGATGTTTTTAGACCTTGCAGGGAGCTGGTATCTTGTGTTAGGGAGCTGCTATCTGGTTACCTTCCCATTGTTCTTTTGTTAGGCTGCTGGGGGGGGTGATATCACTCCAACTTGCAGTACAGCAGTAAAGAGTGACTAAAATTTATCAGAGCACAAGTCACATGATTGAGGGCAGCTGGGAAACCCCATGTAAGATTTTAAAACAAAATCTATTTGCTCTTTTGTAAAATGGATTTCAGTGCAGAATTCTGCTGGAGCAGCACTATTAAATGATGCATTTTGAAAAACAACATGTTTTTAATGTGTTGTTTTTAGGGACATGATCCCACACTACTTCAAGTGGACAGAATAGTGGAATAGTGGAATAAGTTGCCAGTATATAAATGGCACTTGTAATGTAATAATAGCATTCCCAGCCCAAGGGTTCAACAGTGTTTTTCTCTGTCCAATTTCAATGGACTAAAAAATGTATCAGGTACATGGTCCATAGTTGAGTTTGTAGTGTATAAAAATAAGCTGCCCACTTTTGCTGCATCAAATGCAATCATATGGACTTGAATTACCACTGAGCATAGGGAAAATATTTCTTTGTTCACATCTGGCCCAAGAAAAGTACAGGTATAGGATCCCTTATCCAGAAACCAATTATCCACAAAGTTCAGAATTATGGAAAGGCCATCTCCTACAGAGTCAAAGACAAGAGGTCCTCTGCACTCAACCCATTATTAATATAGTCAATGTATAAGAAACTGAGCCATTTTGTACATTAAGTACTAGATAATGCCCTCCCCTTTAAACAAAACAGGGATTATTTGTCCATATATTGCAATATATTTAAGCTGGCCAACTACGTCAAAGTCATCCCATATCTGGCCAGTCCTACACTCAACTTTCATCTGATTCATTAGGAATTCAATTGCTTCATTATACATTTTACAAAGGGACATGAAACCTACTTGCTTCCTAGGTTAAAACTCCCAAACATGGTTTCCCTTTTATTAGCCACCACTGGGATCACCTGACTATAGCTGGGAAGGGTGGGAGTTACAACTTGGAGCTGGCGACTGCTCCTGTATAACCTATAACAAAAAAGAGAGTGTTGTGCTCACCATCTGCCATGGAGTCCAGTATAAACAAATAATTCTAAATTTTTAAAATAATATCCTTTTTCACTGTAATAATGAACAATACCTGGTATCTGATAGAGGATACAATTATGGTGATGGGTCTAGGCAAATGTCCATTTTGTCCATTTATTTATTACTGTAATAGTCATAAACTTTCAGGTAGAAATGAATGGAGTACCCTCCCCCCCATCAATTTTCCAGCAAAAATATCTTAAGGAAAATGCAGGTGTAACCAAACCCTAAAATTGTGAGCATACCCTCATACCTCGGTTTAGCATTAAAGGATTCCTGTAGGGAATTATACAATATAGCAGATGCTCTTATCCTAAGAAACGAAAAAATCTCAAAATCTAGCTGTTGCTTTAGAATAAATAATAAATCTTAATGCCATTTCAAAGTTTCTTCAGTTTATGGATGCCTCAAGTTTGCAATATAAATCGTTTCTTTTTACAAATGTAGTAACATTGAATGTTTAAGTAATTCTGTTTGACTGAAAAACGGATTCCTTGCCTCTCGCAGAGCTGAGCAGAAGGAGATTCCTGTTGTGAGAAGTTAGGGTATATAAAATAAATGATGTATGGAGCTGTTAGAATGCGACTTAACTTGGCTACCTTATATCTAAGGAACATTAAACATAGGGCTCTCGTTTAGCAAATAAATAACCATTCATTTCTGGAGCCTCATTGTCTGGACTTTTGTGCATATTCTACAAAGATAAGAAGAGGCCATTAGAGATTTAACATAAAAAATATCGCCAAGGGGGCTTTCTAGTCGTCCTAGTCTTTCTGCCACATGGTGTGTCACTAATGTGCATAAATGGGCTTAAATGAATGTGTTGTCTGTGTTGCATTTGAAATATGTATATATTTATATATTATTTTCTAATTTTCTCTAAAAACAAAGCATTAAGTATGTAACTTTATTGGCTTGAATTGAAAATTCAATATACACATATAAATCAACTTCAATTAACTTTTAAGAGGCAGCAGTGAGACTGGGCCCATTGATTCCATCTTCTAGCACACCCTTACCTTTATTAGTATTATTTTTTTTTTTTAAAAAAGAGTCTTTAGACCATGTTAAACTTGTTGTTTACAGATACAAAATAAATATCCTCTTATATTCCCCCAAAGGACAAGAACACTTAAGTAACTTCTCAAACATAATGGCAATGAAAAATGCCATATTTTCTGCACAGATACAGTATTTATGTCTGTACTGAGTTAGCTGTAAGCTCTTTGGGTTTATCACAACTCATCCTTAGCTTACACTCAACCCCAAAATAAGGCACCAATAAAAAACTCCTAAAATACATATGCAGTCAAAACTAGTGTTTTTTTGTAAATCACATGACAATGTGAAGGCGATTTACACATTTTTGTAAAAAAAATTGCAAGAAAGCTCGTCTTTTTTCCACTGTTTAATTTTTTCCTGAGATCACTAAGATATTTATAGAAAAACTCAAATGGATCAGTTTACATGCAGAAAATTGCATAGGTTTTATTCATTTTGAATGAGGTTGTAAAATCTCAACCATCTTAAAAATAATAAATTAGAAACAAATTTACTTGATACACTTCCCATTGACTTCTATGAAATGTATTTTTTGTTTATTTTTTATGGAGCATTTTTAAACTTTTTTTTTTAAAAAAAAAATTGAGAACATTTGTGTCTTAACAACTTAAATGCACATGTATTTTTCTCAAATGATGGCAAAAGTTTAATAAATTTGCCCTTTACTGTAGTATTTCCATTTTTTTCTTTATAAAAAAAGAGATTGGTACTCAAACAGTATTAATGAATTGGAGATAGTCCAGAGAAGGGCAACTGAGCTGGTAAAGGGTATGGAAAGTCTCAGTTATGGCGAAAGACAAAGTTGGGGTTGCTTATGCTGAAGAATAAGAGCTTAAGAGGAGATATGATAACTATGTATAAATATATAAGGGGATCATATAATAATCTATCTAATGCTTCGAGCTGACATGGGGGCACATATTCCAATTAGAAGAAATGAGGTGCCATCTAAATATTTGGAATAGGTTTTTTTACAGTGAGAGCTGTAAAGTTGTTGAATTTTCTCCCTGAATAAGTTGTACTGGCAGATTTATTAGCTTCAAGAATGGGTTGGAAAGCAATAAAATAAGGGTTATTGAAAATAGCACAATAGTACAAGTTTATTCCGACACTGGCCTGATTGCCATCTTGTGTTGATGCTATTGGACCAAATTTTAATTGTGACATACATTAAAATAATATGCCAGTTAAAGAGTATTTCTCTGCTGCAGTAAACAGAATGCAAATTAATGCTAAGGCAGATCCGAAAAGACATCACAAACCAAGTTTGATAAGCCTGCACATCATTAAGCAACATCTAAAACCCTATCACTTTAGTCAGTTGTTGGAATTGGGGAGTAGAGGTTTGGGGGACTGGTATCCACACTAACAGATCTACTATTTCTCCCACCTCAGTAGACATGGGGTTATATCTGTGAAGAAACAAAATTACTTTTTTTTTAGATTCTCCTCCACAGTTGTTATAGCCAATTCATTATAAACCATTAGCTTCCCAAATAGATAAAGTCTAGCCATGCACAATCCATATTGTGGGTTATCTGGCTGACATGTATGCTATGTGCTTGCCTCTGTAACGGGGATGACAGCTATAATAAATTACATTTGTATGTATTTCTGGGAGTGATAAGGTATTCACCATTTACATGTAGCCCAAAGTAGAACATTTCATATGTCTCAAGGTTTCATGAAAAGGTACACAGTTAACGTATTGTTAGCTTTTTATCTTTGTTGTTATTATTGCATGTTCTGTGGTTTGAATAGGAGATTTTAATCTTTGCATTTGAGTGCATTTGCCTTCTGTACTAATGTGTAGCAACAGAAGAGGACTGTTAAATTTGGTATGTCTTTACATAACAGTTCAAGAATAAATAGTTGGTTGTTATCAGTTGCAAAAATATGTATGATGCATGCTACTATTGAACTTGCAGGTAACTTAAGGCCTGGAATTCTTAACCAGTGATGAGCAAAGTTTTGCCAACAAAAAACACGCCCATAGACTGTGCACTGAAAAGTTGCACTAAAAAAAGGTGGCAAAAAACCCCACTGACTATTTTGCTATAAAGAGGCCAATAAAACATATTGAAAAGAAATCAAATAAGCTAAAATAGAGAATAAAATGGCAACTGCAGTGAGGAGTGAAATAAAAGGGTGAGGACATTAGTATCAAAAGGGAGGTAAACTAGTTGATCACAGCAGGGAAAAAGAAGAGATTGTGAACAGTTATTTTTAATCTGTTAACAGAACTGAAACCATTTTTAATAGACCCAATTCTAACAATCTAACTATTGATGGCTGGTTGACTCAGGGGGAAGTTCAAGATAGACTAGTAAATAAGAAAGTAATCATTGGTTTAGGACTGGATGGTATTATCCCCAGGATACTAAAAAAAAGCTCAGTTCTGTGGTTTCAAAACCTCTACTTAATTTTACAGGATTTGTTCATGTCTGGCATGGTGCCAAGAGATAAGACATATTACTAGTGGAGTATTGTGGGGGTCTGATCATAATTGTTCTCTTTTTAATTTGTTTATTAATGTCCTAGAGGTTGGCATTGTCAGCTCTGTCTCTGCTTTGCTGACAATACTAATTTGTGCAAACCTATAAGTTCCAAGCAGGATGATGCCATTTTGCAGAGAGTTTTACTCAGAAACGGGCAGCAAATTGGTAAATGAGGTTCAATGTTGGTAAGTTCAAGTGTATGCACTTCTGTAGACAAAACATAAATGCAATACAAGAAATGGTGCATGTTGTGGGCTGTCTTAATTGAGAAGGATTTGGGGAGTTTAGTAGATACCAAGCCTTGTAACTCTAGGCAATGTCAGTGGCTAATTAAGCAAAGTACTATCTTGCTTAAAATATAAGTCTTCTCCTTGAGTATACAGTGTAGTTTAAGAAGGATATTGAGGAGCTTAAGAAAGGGCGGATATGTGCAATGATTTCTTGGGCAAGAACAATATCCAAGGCTATCATGATCCCAAGATCTAAGTTAGGTATATATACAGTATATATTTATTAGAATGTGTCGATAGGTCTGTTTAGGTATGTGTGTATACTGTATGTATATGCACTGGGGGGTCATTTGAAGGGGTGGAACTTGTTGGACTATTGTTTTTTTTCAACCCAAATGTACTATGTAAAAACAAGGTGAAAAAGTGGTTCTAAATCATGTTTCGGATCACAATACTGATTCTGCAAACACAGATGGTTCCCCTGATAAAAAATTATGAGAAACACTTTAGGAGTTAATGTAACAAATTAAAGCAAAATTTACACCTTACTCTAGTCAACTATAGCATCCATTTAGCAGGCAGCATTTACTATTCACCTGTTTGAAAGCAAAAAGCTGGTTGGTTTCTATGGTATAATATATTTGTGCAACTTTTGCTCCTTTTATTACAACCCCACCTCAAATCTTTTAAAATTTTTCTTTTTAAACATGGCTGAGTAAACATGGTGAGTATGAGAGCCAGATGAGCTTCAGGGGCACCTGGTTTATAAGCAGAATACCTGGCTTTTTTTTTGTCAGCAAGCAAATGACATTAGTTTGTTGACACTGGGAATACTGCTATCACGGAAGATGAATAGAGGAAATATGCTTCATACTGAGATACATTTCATATGCCTCCCAGATTAGAAGATTTGCTTGTGGCCTCCATGCCTTCAAGACAGCATTAAATGCACAAAACCTGCTGATCACTAGTTTATAAACTTGCCTAAAAACATTAAAACTACTGTAAATATCTTTGCAGAAACCCCCCTAAATGTCTTGAGAAATGAGAAAGTATATAGGTTAAGGGTTAGAAATACTGTGGTTTTGCAATTAGGGATGTAAATGAAACATTCATTATCTTTCATGCTGAGAAGTTGATGAACTGTGCAGTTAAGTCATAGCCCACCAACACTACTGAGATAAGCTATTTCAGGCCTAGCAATGATCTGAACTGACAACTTTTTGCCTTTTCCTAATGAATGTTAGGAGAATGTCACTTTTGAGGGATAAAACAGTGCAGAAACTAGAAATGTTACTTAATATATTAGTTATCTCCAATTCATGTCTGTCTTGGTGCTACTAAACTGAACTGCTCTCACTTTTCCAAAAAAGTAATATGCTGAACTTCTTGCTAATCTTTATACACATAAGGGCTCAGTTACTTCCCCCCAATACAAAACCAGCGATCAGTTCAGAGATCAGTTCAAAGATCAGTTCTATCAATAAAGACAGGGCCCCTGTGAGGGGGGATGCCTACATGCCTCCCCCTCTTGCCTCTCACTAATACAGTGCTGACCAATGCAAAGGTCTGCAGCTCTTTCCACAATGCCGTACCCCCTTGCATTGTGCACCAGGCCACCTGGAGAAAGGACAGAGTGTGCTCAGCTTTACTTTGTTCTCTTTCCACAATGCACCACACAGTGTGCAAAGTGCAAGAAAAGGTTGATTGTGGCCATTTATTGCACTTTGCATGCTGTGTGGAGCATTGTAAATGAGCCCAATAACCTTACATAAACTTGATTAAATAAAGAGGGGGGAAGAGAAGTGTAGAATAGCTGTGTACTCTCAGTAACTACACTGTGCTTTCGGCAGAGTCTTCAATATTGTATATTTCCAGTAACAAACATTACATTTTTTTCAATGAAATACGTGATTACCTTTGATTTTTATGTTCCTGGCCTGCATGACAATGGTCATTTTTGGTAAGGCTGTTTGGCCAGACTGTTCCACAAGCCGATGGATGGCCTGTTGATGTTATAGTGATTGCTTTTTTGCCATGCATACAAAGTGTTGATTGAATGACCCTGTTAGCTTTAATGGGAGTGATGTTCTAAACTTGGTTCAGTCTAATAGCAGTGGTTCCATTGAAAAATTGGGTTGGAAATTTGTTGCCAAAGGCATTGAGGCAATGCCACAGGATCACACCAGGTGAAAAAGGAGGCTGACAAAGCTCAGCTGTTTGGCTTATCTCAGCCTAAATTGCTGGCTATGTGAACTGTTATGGGTATATTTGGTTTTGTCTGTTTCTGTTAATGCTTGACAAAAAATTAGCGAAACCAAGGCAAATTTTGCATAGGAGTCAATGGATATTTATTCACCATGTTTTTCTCTCACCAAATGCATTAGAATCAATGGATGCTTGCCATTCAAATGCTCTTACCACAACAGATTAATAACTGGTTCATTGCGTCTGAGGGTAAGTAGTTTCACATTGGTGAAATGCTCGAAACATCTTTCGGCCATAGCTTTCTATTTAATGCCAACATACAGCTGTTTGTGCTATGGCAGCCTCTACCAAAATATCCCAGTACTGTGTTTGCTTGATTGAACTTTACAAAAAAGCAAGTTAAGGTGCACTCAATGATGTCAGTTGACTGCAGCGCAATCAGCTGCACTAAACCAACTTCACAATTACCGCTAATTGCACATCCTGCAATGTTACCATTTAAACCCATATTTAAAGGGAATTATTGGTGACTTGTGCTAGGGTGTATAGAGTAGGTAGCAGAATACCACTGAGCAACAATACATTTCTATCTTCTGTTCTAATCTTGGTTTTAAATGCAACAAAATCTTGTTGGTCAAGAAAACCAGCAAATTCAATACTTACTATAAATAAATAGCCCTGGGAATTCTATATTTTAAATTCTGTATATTTGGATAAGCTAGATTGCATTTCTGAGGGCCTAACATATACTGTAAATGTTTGATAACTTCTAATATATATGTTACACAGAACTAGCATAGCAATCTTGGTTCTTGCTTAGGAGCTGATATGTATTTTAGATTAAATATCCTTATGCAATTAAATGCTAATTACTTACATCTAAATTCAGTGTGCAATTATATTTAGATTAAAAATAAACTGTAATTATTATCGGGTGCTATCTTAATGTCATTGTAGTTAGCTCGATATTTACATTAGCAAGTGCAATTAATGGGAAATACTGTAAATTAAAAAAAAAGAAAACCGGAAAATGTTTAATTTTTACAAATCATGAAAAATTAAAATCCAATTCTAGTTTAAAGCGAAGTATAATGTTGGCAGAAGCTATGGCAAACAATATTTTTATATTTAGAACTAATGCCAAGAAGTATGAATTAATTTTATCGATTTTAAATGATTTGCTTTTCACTTCTTCTAAACAAACTGATGTACAATATAAAGTGCTGCCTTTTTGCTAGATATGCTAGAAAAGTGACTGTGAGCGAATATTTTTTGTTTTGAATTTCAATTCATATTTTGAATAGTCAGGAATTATACTGTGCTATATTAAATCATTGTGTCAGCCTATTTTGTAATATTCCAACCTTATAGCATTATTCCCATTCAACCATTTACCTGACAAGCACATGTGCAGTTTAGTCAAATAGAACTTATGTTATGTTTAGTCATTTTATGGTTAGGCTTAATAACTAGATCATTTGAGCCACTGTGATCAACAATCATTATGCATTTGCTCTACTATACTGTTTGTGCCAGATTCAGATAGATGTTGTTTGGACTCTTATTCTTCATTTGTCACTAGTGATGGGCGAATTTTTTCGCCAGGCATGGAACAGCGAATGCTTTCACGAAACTGCAGCGGTAATTCTCTGCGATTTTGTCGAAAATTGACACTTGCCCATTGACTTTAATGCATTTGAACAAAAGAGTTGAGCGTGTAAATATTGTCACTCGTGTCAAAATTGTCACGCATCGAAATAATTTTGACTCCCATTGACTTTTTAAGAGTTTTGTGAATTTCTTTGCGAATCGAAATGGGACAGATTCGCCCATCGCTATTTGTCACAGTTACACCATCTTTGCTCTGTATTCAAAATCTTCTTCCTCTCTGTGATAAAATTGTAGCTGTAATGAAAATGTGTCACAGCTCCATACCTCCATTTTTCTGCTCATACTGGATAATCTAGTACATAAATAATGATGATATATACAAATTTAGATTTTTTTTACTTACTTTAATTTTACAAATATGAACGTCCTACCCTTAACATATGCCATTCACTGTCAGGCACATATATCTGCACTGCTATTATTGGCTGCAGAGATTTTTCCCTGACAGCTATGGGGCATAATCCGACTGTACGTTAGTTGTAGATGTTACTAAATCCCACGGCAAATTCATTTTAGGGCCCCCAACATATCCAGAGGTTGTCCTGTTTTACCACTATATATAAATTGCTCATTAATTAGGCCCTTATGGGCCCCCCTGTACCTTCTGACCCCCCCTGCAGTTGATGGGTCTGCTTCCTCTGTAGTTATGCCCCTGTGTACTTACATGCCTGGCCTGACAATGCATGATGACATAATAAGAGGTACACACATGCCTGATGTCCTTCAAAGCAAACAAATTTCACTTAGCGCTCATACTGTTGAATATTCTTAATAGTATATTTCTTCATTGCACTTGAATCTCTTTGGTTCACTCCAATACAAACCCAAGCAAGGTTAGGGTAATATAATATGGATACTATGCTGTACCCTGATGTCCTTCAAAGCAAACAAATTTCACTTAGCGCTCATACTGTTGAATATTCTTAATAGTATATTTCTTCATTGCACTTGAATCTCTTTGGTTCACTCCAATACAAACCCAAGCAAGGTTAGGGTAATATAATATGGATACTATGCTGTACCCTTGATTAATTATAATAAAGTGCCAAGTGCAACAAACTGTGTTGTGTTCATTTCATAAAACTGTGTTTAAGTACGATGTGCAGAAGACAATGTGACTGTACTTAAAGAAAAAACTCCTGTGCTTACAATCTTTTACATAATTGAAGTTTAAGTTGCTTTAACAGATGTTACAATTTCCAGAATTCTACACCATTCTGGCTGGTCCCATGAAAAATGTAAAATAGGGGTTCTACTATATTTAGTGCACCCATAATATTTATTTTTGAGGACGGTGGTGTTGGTTGCACATTTATTTATGTGCACGCATCACTAGTATGAGGTGTAACCACATCCCAGCCCAATCCATTATATGACAAGGAGGGCCCTGGAAAATCCTGGCGGGTTGACACAAACTCTTTTTCACAGCAAGTTGTCACACTTATACCGCTAGTCCTCATAAAGGAGCAGAAAGAGGACATGGTTTCCCAGCTCTTCTGATCAGGTAGAATGAAGTTCCTTTAAAATGTTGCCACTCAGATTACAACTGAAAAAAAATCCCAAATGTGATATATATATTTTTTTCAATACGACTGTTGCTTTCAGTGAAAATATACTCTGTTTATTACAGATAAATTGGGGACAAATCTAAAAATTGAACACAAAGGTCTAGTAAACTGAAAATTTAATAAACAAACAGCTGTTGGGAATCTGCTGTAATAGCTGCTATTAAAATCCATTAGCAATCTTCTTGGCTTTCTTGTATTTGATGCATCATTTATTCAACACTTTCATGAGGTTTTTGGAAACTATGCAGATTAATAAAACATGATATTGTTATATTTCTAAGCCATTTCACATTACCATCTCTGTGGGCATTTTCTAGTCTATGTCTTTTTCCCCTGTTAATATTCAGGTTTCAGGTATAGCATGTGTCATATTCAGGATGATTTTCTGTCAGAGGCCAGTCTGTTGATCACAGGATGACATACCTTAAAGGAGATCATTCATGTACTGATTTAATGTAATTACCACACGCAGTCTATTTCATTACGGATAATTTGTCAATTTAGAATCTGTGCTTTTATCTTACATTCTTTATTTCATATGGGTGCTTAGTTGAAACCTGGAGGTACCTTATAGTTCCAGTGCTAGGCAGGTATTATGCGTTATTTCTCATTGATGGCAGCCTCCGTTGAGCATAGAGATAAAACCTTTACAAAAGAAATGTAAAATTGCTCAGGGTGGTTTGCAATTTGCACTTTTGCAATGTAAATCTTTTGTGTACTTTAATATATATTGTACTTTTATTAATATTGTTCTGTAATATATTGGATGGTGCTGAGGCTCCATAACAGCATTTTACAAATAAAGTCATACATACATACATACATACGTCTCTATGACTGTACAGTTAGATGAACTAACCAGCAGGTGGAGCTGATGCTACAAGGTGTATTATATTAATAGTTAAACGGGGAACCGAAGAATCAAAACTCTCATTTTTCTCATCAAGGCAGTGCTTTGTGTATGACATGAGACAAGTAAATACCTTCTGATTCCAGAAGGCATCACTTTGCATATAATTGCTAGCTAAGGGCTTTTTGGCTCCTTTCAGCCCTTCTCACCATAACCAGATTTGGTTCCCCATTTTGAAAACAGAAAAAATTACAGTTGCCTTGTGCTGTGAGCAACCATTTAGAATGCCAATATATGAAGCAAAAGGGGTGATTTATCACTGCATGTTTTATGCACTTTGCGCCTTTCCCTGCAGGGAGCATCCATTGGCGCAGTACTTTGTACTCCAGAATGGAACAGACCAGAAAGTTAGGGAATGTCAGGTGAGGACCATGCACTCTGCTCCTGGTGACAGATTTTTTTAAGTGTGGAGCAATGCTCTAGGCACAATTGCTGGGTAAACTGGCAAAATGTTGCACTTTAGTACTCTAAGGTGCAAAATATAAATATATACACATTCAGCACATAATAGGTCAAAGGAATGTTAACAGGGAAAAATATATATAAAAAATAATTTGTAAGATATATGGGTATTACAAGTCACAAGACATTTCATAACCATATAAAGGCTTTTATACAGGTATTAAACTTCGAGGTGACTTCTAATATCATTTTTTTTGAGAAAAATACACAAGTGAATCATTTGACTCACAAATTGCTCATGACCGATATAACTAAGCACTTTTTATAAGGAATTATTTTACAAGGATATTCATGGCTCTGGTGTATTATAAAGATATGAACTATGCTACTTTATCAATTTGTGTAATATTTTGTGTTTTGGGAATTTCTTTGTAAAATGCCAGTTGTGAACAGGATTCATTTTATGTTATATTGTTGTGCAAGGATTACTTTTATGTTTTTACCACAGTTTAATTGTTGTTACTATTGCTGTTATGTTTCATTCTTTATCTTGGAACATTATGCAACAACAGAAATCAGTACTGCCATAATAGGCAAAGAAAATAGTGTTTTTTGAACCCTTCATTTTCTTGTTTTTAGCTCTTGAATCTCATATAAAAACCTTTCTGTGTAATAAATGAGTTGCTGAGGGCATCATGCATTACCATTAGTATCTAAGAGTATATTTCTCTAAGAATGTCATTGTTTGTACTATGCTACTATATATCAATTAATCTTCATTTTGCTTGGGTAATCTTTAGAGTGTTTAAACTGAAATGATCACTGATATAAGAATACAGTAAATTGTTAACATGAGTTAAGTGTAGTATGCCACATGATTGGCAAATAAATAACTAAAGATATTGTAGTTGTAGGAATCGAGAGACCAGTCAGTTGTGGCCTAATGGATATAGGTGGATATCCATTTATATCCCATGAATTTGGCAAGTAAAATGTTTATGATTTTAGAAGGCAACACTGAGAATTCCTTTTCACAAAAGAATATAGCTTCTTAATTTGAATGTCTGGAAATGTAGTTGTTCTCACTCATTAGGTTCCATCATTATTAGGGCAAATTAGCAAAGCTCACTTGGGCAACACCATTATTAGTGCTGCAGTTTGTTTGGAAAGGTCATCTGACTCCTTATGGCTACATAGGCCTCATCTGACCAGCATTTTACAATATTCACTAAGTAAGTAAATAAGTAATATTTATTAGACTGTTTCCTTACGTCAAGAATATAATACGAATCATTTTGGAGAAAATATTGCTACTAAAAAAAACCATAGCTACATTTTGAGGCAATGAATTTTTGTAACATTACGGGGCAGATTTAGCAAAGGTCAAGGTGAATTTTTGTGTACTTCGACTAGGTAATAGTCCAAATTCGATTCGAATTTGCAAAAAATTAGGAAATTAGAATATCGAAATTTATCATGAACTGCCTCATTAAAAATTAGACTTCGACCATTCACCATCTAAAACCTGCAAAATTGCCGTTTTAGCCTATGGGGGACCTCCTAGAACCTATTCGGAGTCAATTGGGGGACTTTGAAAAATAGAAGGTTTTTTGGGGGAAAACTTCGAATCGAATTCGATCGAATGCGAGATTCCTTTGATTCGAACGATTCAAATTCGAATACGAATACGGACCTATTCGATAGAAAGCAGACCTATTTGACCCAAAGTTTTTTCAATTGAAATTCGACCCTTGATAAATATGCCCCTAAGTAATTGCTTTGCCACATTTCTTCCTTTATTTACAACCCACAGGCCAAATATTATAGTATGAGTATGATGGCCATACACTATAAGATCCAGTCGTTTGGAGAGATTGCCAAACAAGCTGATCTTTCCCCGATATGCCTAAAGGCAGGGCGATATCGGGCTAATCTGATTGTTCTGCCCTAGGCCAAATGATTGGATTACAACTATGCCAATGGGTGCCAACAGGACGAGGACCACATCAACTAGCCAATACGGTCCTCAATTGCAAGGGGATAAAACCTGCCCAATTGATATTTGGCTACATATCGCTCTTCGGATCGCCCCATACATAGGCAGATAAGCTGACAAATCGGTCTAAAAGACTGATTTCAGAAGCTTAAATCTGCACATTTATAGCCACCTTAACAGTTAAAAGCTGTGAAATGTGTCAGCAGATTGAATTTATCTTTGTTTATAATGTTGTACACAAATGAGTTGATGAAGATGTGCGTGTGCTGTGTTGGGATATTGACTCATGGATTAATATCAACAGTTTTAGAGCTGCTTGCCAATTTTCCCATTGACAAAACTGTAAATTTTAACATTAGAAGCTGTGTGTTTTGACATCCAAAAATACTGTTTATAACTTAAAGAGACATACACACATTTGTGCATGTACATAACACAGTACCTGACACTGATCAAATGCTTTCCCACATGGTTTCTTTTATAAAGTCCCTCTCCACCCCAGCTTTCACCAATGAGCCCCTTTCTCACCATGTTCCAGTCAAAAGAGAAAGTAGAAAAAAACAGACGCAGCAGGGATAGAGGTGGAGGGTGAGGTGAGAAGGGGTGATGGGAGCACAAGGGAACTGATGGGAAGGCATGAGCACAAGGAAATAGATGGCTGAGTGAGTAAATGTAGTGATGGGCCAAACTGACCCATTCGATAATGGCAGAAAAATTTGTTACATTTCCAAATGCATTGGAGGGTGAAATTAAAATAGCACATACATTACATAGTTAGTTACATAGTTAAATTGGGTTGAAAAAAGACATCAAGTCCATCAAGTTCAACCCCTCCAAATGAAAACCCAGCATCCATACACACACCCCTCCCTACTTTCACATAAATTCTATATACCCATACCTATACTAACTATAGAGCTTAGTATCACAATAGCCTTTGATATTATGTCTGTCCAAAAAATCATCCAAGCCATTCTTAAAAGCATTAACAGAATCAGCCATCACAACATCACCAGGCAGTGCATTCCACAACCTCACTATCCTCACTGTGAAGAACCCCCTATGTTGCTTAAAATGAAAGTATATTTTCCTCTAGTCTGAAGGGATGGCCTCTGGTACGGTGGTCCTCTTTATGGGAAAAAAATGACTAATGTACTTGTAGAGGCCCATACAGTAAAGGTCGAATTTCTAATTTACTCCCATTCAACTGGGAGGTTATTTAAGAAAACATTTTTGAATGGTTCTGAAATTTGAATCATATTTGATTTGTATTCGATTCTTACAAATTAAGTTCTTCTCCGAAAAAAAAATTTGAATGTCCGAAAGGTTATAAACATCTCCAAATGGCTGAACAAACCTCTGCCATTGACTTGTACATGAACTCGGCAGGATTTAGATGGCAAATATTCGAATAAGGACTGTTTCCATGGGCAAGATGTGATAAATTTCATATTCAAATTTACATTCAAATAGGAGGATTCAAATTCAAATGCGTGAATTTTGGAACTCGAAAATTCGAATTGAAATTGATAAATGTGCCCCGTAGTGTTGTTTGTGAAGCTCCTTTCTACTACACTACAACTGTTCTTCATATTAAAAAAAGACTCTCATGTTGCCAATTTCTTTCTAACACAGGACAGCTCCTTAGAGAGATTGGGAAAGTTCTTTGATCCAAGTGGTTAATGTGTAAGGCAAGGAGCGCATAATAATGACATCATGTTTTTTTGCATTATTTTTGAGCACAAAAGCCTATGTTTATTTTTCTGGCGAAACAAAACACATGGCAAATCCTTTGATTCAAGAACATTTTTGCCTCTGACAAAACCGCAAAGCTTGCCTCAAAACTGTACCAGACTAAAACGTTTGCTTATCTCTATGCACAAGTTCAACTGACAGCCTGGAGAGAACTGAGCCAAACAGACAGGCACCATCACAGAGGAGTAGATGTGCAGAGCGATTAGAAGTTTAACTGACAGGCAGGAGGGAGCAGAGGTGAAATGGACAGGCTCGAGCACAGGTGAACAGACAGACGGCCTTTAGTTTTGTGTTTTTTATGTTCGTGTTTTTTGACCTCCAGCTTTATATAAATTACAGTAGGGGGTACTTTATTCAACATATAAATGCCAGATATTGGTTATTATATGTATAGACAATTGCAAAATTCTGGAGGGTGCTTGAAAAAAACTGAATGAGGCTGCTTTTTGCACCAGACTTTCTTTCCATTTGTATTTCTCCAATTAAAAAGATGAGCAGGCACCCCAAAAACCCCAACATGCAGGCCATTTGAGTAAAAACAAAGGCTCTTATTTAACATAACTTAAAAAGCCTTACGTGCTTTGTGCTGCAAGGCACTTAGTCATAAGCTGACATTCATTAAATAAAGATCCTTGGTTTTTACTTATATGGCCTGCACACTGGGGTTTTTCATAACTGATTTAATCCGCTACCCTTGGCTATAGGTCTGGGGCTTGGCAACCAAACTCAACTTGCAAGAGTATATTATTTAACATCCTTGGGGGTTTTTTTTTCTATCCTCACATAAAAAATACTCACCTAAACTATAAGTAAACTTAGCTCATTTAATGAATGGTTACTGTGACTGCCATGCATTACTTTAATTTATAGTTAAGGGCAACAAAGATGCTTTATAAAACCAATTTATTTTACAAAGCTTTATAAATACGCCAATATTCTCCACTATCCATAATTAATCTTTTTGTCAGTGGTTGACATTTTCCTTACATTTCAGCAAAGTCCATCAATGTACTGATTAAAGCTCAGCTCTCGGTCCAAAACCATTTATTGGGCAACTACATGCCATGTGAAAAAAAAATTTGACTGGTTTGCTCTAAAAAGGGCATATTTCTATAAAGAAAGAATTGGTCTTTGACTTGTGCCAGTCAGACTAGAGCCAAATCACCAAATTTGGCATAAAAAATATATAATGAAACAAAAGTCACATTCAAATGTAAAATTTGGAGAGCAACATAGACATGCAAAAAGTTACTGGGGTGCCAAATATGGGTCATAACTTGCTATTCGTAGCCCCTATGTGGACTTGCAGCCTACAGGAGGTTCTGTTTGGCGGTACACATTGTTTTTATAAAACCAAAACTTGCCACCAAACCAGGAATTCAAAAATAAGCCCCTGCTTTGAGGCCACTCGGAGCAACATCCAAGGGGTTGGTGAGCAACATGCTCCTCAAGAACTAGACCTGATGCAAACAACTTTTTTTAAATACTGTACATAACTCCATAAATATTCCCTTCTGTGAAATTATTTGCAACCTTGCATGCTGTGGGGCTGTATAATCATATAATCAGTTATATGGCATGCATCGGGCTTGCTAATGGCTAGTTATGGTAGACATGATTTTTCCTGGAGCCTATCACTTTGTGGTAACAGTGAGAAAATCATTACTGACATTATGCTTGAAGCTGATGGTCTTATTTGTCCCATTCCTTAAAAAACATTTGCTATATTGGGTCTCCAGTTCTCACTTACCATTAGTCCACTGACTTTAAACATCAAACATTGCTCCATAGCCATTCTATAGGAATATACTTCCTCTGCTTTGAATGTTTAATTAAGTAAATAGCTAATGACATTTGTCATGTAATTCAGGCTTCTAGTTTGTTTATGCTAGACCAACTTTATTCATACTCCAAACAAATTATCTCTTATAATTACCAGCCTGAAGATAAATCTCTAAATGCTTTTCTGATGATATTGCTGTGGTTGGCAGGTGTTTAAATTGCCTCCTAGGGACAGAGATTGAAGATGGGCTTTTCCACATGAATCCTTCAGGCAAAGATATTTAGGGATGTTTTTGAACATGTGCAGGATATCCTTGTGTGGTGCCCTACTAAAGGTCATACATCTTTATGAAGAGAAATGCATAGCTGGTGCATGATAAATTGTTCTTAAAGAGCTTAGTGGACACTCCGGAGGCATATCTAACAATTCATATTTGAACAGGGCTGCATGCTGTTTCCACCACTGAGCTGTTCTTGTGTACTTTACCTTTTCTGTAGCAATTTATTTTCTCACTTTATATGACAAATGAACGGACTCTCAAAAGTGACCTTTGAGGAAGGGAAACCTAATATAATTACTTAAAGCAACCATTACCCAAAGTCCTTAGAAAATATACATTTGAGAACATGCACCCAGCCCACCAGTCTATTATACTATCTATTGCAACAGTTTCCAGAACTGCGCACTTACAGCTTTGATGAGCTAAAACTCTCATCTAACCCAGCAAGAGAGAAGTTCAGTAACTGGCAAAGTTTGTATATTCATGACCTACTGCAACTTCTATAAAAACATTGAGGTTATACAATCAAAGCCATTGAAAGCATATTGTCGCTCCACTTCCTTGTGGAAGCAGTTGAAGGTCAAAAATAAATCATTACTTCTTAATTTACATCCTTTTTGTGGTTCAGTATTTTAGTTTTTTTAAAGGACTACACTCTTTTGTGTGTCAATTCCAGATTATTGCCTAATCTGATTTTGCAAGAGTTAAAACTCAGTGATATTGTTTTATGGCTGCTGTTTTTGGAGAAGTTACCAGTTCATTTGCCGTCGTAGTACTGCTGAGACAAGAGACAGTTCAATAAATCAAGCCGAGCTTGATGGATTTTACAACTCATTGAAATGAATGCGTGGAAGAGGGGAAAAATCTCTTAGTATTCCCACTTTGACAAAGGGTATGCAAAGAGCCTGAATGGATGAATGGTTGATTAATTTTGCCAGAAATGTTCTCGACAGCAGGAAATGTGTTTCTGCATTACGGTGTTTGCATGGGAGTTATTTTGTAAGATATGAATGATTGCTTATAAATTTACACCTGGGGCTTTGCTACTGAAAAAGACAGCTCCTGGTCAGATTAAGCAGCCTGCTCCTCGTCATGTTCAATGCATTTAATAAGGTGCACTAAAGCCTTCAGGTCGTTTCATAATATTTATACTTGTCAACCCTTGTTACTTTGTCTGCGCTAAACTCAGTCTTCAGTATGGTTGTGAATGCAAACTGACTTGACAAGGCTTTTCAATCATGCGGATATTATGTATTGTATAACGGTATAAGCCAACTTTGTCATTACAGTAAGTAAAGTAGCTCATAATTTTCGTGCCCCTTTGCACTTTGCCAGTTACAATAAAAGCCTGTCTTTCTGTATATAAGAGAAGTTGCCATCATATCTTTTAAGTAATGCTGATATTTAACAATCCTCATGATATTCCTTAAATTTATATTGCATTTTTATTGGAACTGTTACTAAGAACATATATATTTTGGTGCCTTAGATACTCCAGTATAATTTTAGCTGTTACCTTTAGGTCATTATCATGCTAAAGGGTAAACCTCTGTCCTGGTTTCTTGCAGAGGACAGTTCTTTTCCTCACAGACTGTTCAGTGCTTGGCTCTATTAATTTCCCTTCCACCCTGACAAGTGCCACAGTCCCTGTAGTGGAGAAACATCCCAATAACATAATGCTGCCAGCACACTGTGGATTATTTGGGGTGATAGGTAATAGGGACTAAAAGGCAATTTGTTGCATTTACAAAAAAAATACGCTTTGCCAGACAACAAAACATTTGACGTGCAGCTATATAATCTATAAAAAAAAGTTCCTTCTACCTAAAATAATTGTATTTTATAGTGGGCTTTTTGAGTATTAGTTCTCAAAGTTTTATTGTTTGAAAAACTGGTTTATTCCTTAAGGAACTATACGGCATGTTGTTTTTTATTTCAGTGTTCGCACCACTTTTTCTCAATTCCGCAAAAATGTTTAAAATGTCTCAAAAAAAAAATCATATGTGTCCAACATTTTACCTAGGATGTGTGTGCATGTGAAGCTCATTTTTAAATAGGCCACTGTCAAAAACTTTTTTATATACTTTTTTTTATATACTTCACTTATTAATGCTTGAAAATGGAATGACTTTTTAATTATGTATATCCCAGAAAATGCAAACCCCTTGTTTAAATCAGTTGATGATGATTTGGCACCATCCTAAAATCACTATAAATGTAATACTAGATAATAATGACCACAACCTTCCAAGTTCCCAAGCCCTGTGTTGCTTACAATCGACACTGGCTGCATTACCTGGGAGTGGATAGCTGCTACTATTACTTATTATGGTCTGGAGGTGGTACTATCCTTCAATTGGCAAGAGCACTGTTTATATCTGTATTCCAGGCAACTGAGAGGTTATGCCCCCTCCAGTCCAGCATGGCTAAAGGAGGCGCCACTGACTCCTACAGCTCACCTTCTTTATCATGCCTTCAAGGAACACTGGACTGGAGGTTACTTTTGTACCAAATAAAAGTTGTGGCCATATTTGCCTAGTAATTATCAATAGGCAGGTATGGTATCCCTTATTTAGAAGCCCGTTATCCAGAAAGCTCTGAATTGTGGGAAGGCCTCTCCGATAGACTCCATTTTAATCAAATAATTCAAATTTTTAAAAATGAATTCCTTTTTCTCTGTTATATTAAAACAGTACCTTGTACTTGGTCCTAACTAAGAAATAATTCATCCCTATTGGAGACAAAACAATCCTTTAGGATTTATTTAGTGTTTAAATTATTTTTTAGTAGACCAAGGGGGGGGAATGCAATATTGATCGCTAATGCAAAAATCATTCACAATCCGTTTGCAATGCAGATAAATATTTTGCCTTTGCGAATACTATGCCCCTCATGCAACAGTAGGATAGCGATTGCGAATTTTATAGCTTGCGAACGTTCACAGTGTATGTAATAATATTTTGCAATCACAAAGCATTTTTGCGACAAAATATTTAACGAAACTCCAGAGCAGGTGTGAAAGGTTCACAATGCGCAATTAAGATTCACAATGCAATAAAAGCCTAAAGACTAAGAATATTACAGTTTGACATGCAAATTTTTATTTGCAAAGTTTTGCTCTTTATTACATTTCCCCCTTTAGGTATGGAGATCCAAATTACGGAAAAGATCCCTAATCCGGAAACCCCCAGGTCCTATACCTGCATTAATAACACATATTATATTATTATAATACACAAAAGCCATGAATATCCTGTAAATTATATCCTTATAAACGGTGAGTAGTGATGTCATCAGTTATAAACGGTGAGTTCTGATGTCATTTCTGTCACATGACTCACCAAAACTTGTGTATTATAATAAATAAAGTACCCCCAGTTGCAAAATATGAGGATATTAGAATTAACCTCAGAGTTTCCTGACCTGTATAAAAACACTCGGCCTTCGGCCTTGTGTTTTTATATGGTCATGAAACTCCTCGGTAACTTATAATATCCTTATATTTTACAAAAGGGGGTACTTTATTCACTATATATTATGCAGTGCTGTACAATAAGTGGGTGTATACAAAAAACGTACAGATTACATACAACAATGCAATCAAAAATGGACAGGGTAGTGCCAGACGTGGCTGTTTCTTGGCCTGCGTTTATATAGCATTTAAACAGCCTATCTGCTCGCATCTGTATTTGCTTCCCTCTGCACTGACAGGCACTGGTGTGCACCATGGGCATCCACAGATAGGAGCAAGGGGGCACTTGCCCCACCTGGACTTGTACTTTATAATAAAGGATATTCTTTTGCCATACGTATGCATATATTGTTTTGTTCTTTGTTACATGAACACATTTCTTAAAATTACCATTAAGAACCTGCAATAAGCTTATAAAAGGCTTACATCTTATGGTCAGCACCCCTTCAAATAATGGACCATCCCAATGCCTATTCTACTGCTTAGCGCAGCAGTCCAGATTTAGCTCCACCCCTTACCTCTGTGAGACGCTTCCTGCTTCTCAACTGTGTGTGGAATGAGAGAATCAGAGAAGAAATCCAAATAATGCAGCTTCTTTCCCAGGACAGATGAGTGTGAATCTGTTGTTTTTAGCTTACAGTGTGAAAGGCAGTGTATGTGTGTGTGTCAATGCCAGTGCATGTGTTTGTGTGTCTGTGTGTAAAATGAAAATGTGTGTGTGTAAGGGCAACTGTGTTTAAAAAGGTCTGACAAACCCTGTGTGTGTTATAGAGACTATAAATGAACCTGTGTATAGCTGGGTAACTACATTCATTATTGAATTGTATAGGTACAGGTTGGCTGTGGGTTTTGCCTACAACTTGAAATTATAATATAATATATAATCTTATGTATTTTTGCACCTCACCACCTCTCCTGCTCCTGTCCTGTATCCACATCATTGTTTATTTTTGGATTACTCTTATCGTTTAACCCTTCTGCCACTCTGGGAAGTAAGCAGCTTTCCCCTACACTGAAACAGAATGTATAAACATAGATTCTATGCTAGTGACATTTTGTTGTGAACCCCAACCTTTTGAATCCGTGAGCAACATTCAGAAGTAAAAGGAGTTGGGGAGCAACACATACATGAAAAATGTTCTTGGGCTGCCAAATAAGGGCTGTGATTGGCCATTTAGTAGCCCCTTTTTGGATTGTCAACCTACATTGAGGCTCTGTTTGGCAGTGCACCTGGATTTTATACAACCAAAACTTGCCTCCAAGCCTGGAATTCAAAAATAAGCACCTGCTTTGAGGCCACTGAGAGCAACTTCCAAGGGGTTGGAGAGCAACATGCTGCTCACAAGCTACTAATTGGGGATCACTGCTCAACTTTATGTATAGTAGAACACCCATTTTACATTTTTCAGGGGACCATAAAAAATGGTGTTAAGTCAGGGAAAAGTATTATGCATTATATATTGGTGGAACCACAAAAAATGGTATAAAATATGGAAAAACATAAAATTAAGCTATGTAAAATGGAGGTGTCACTGCTTGTATCCAACTGTAACTAGAATTCTTGAGGGAATAACATTCTACAAACTGCTGGCTAGAAATTGTGCTAAGAAAGTAGAAAAGACCAAATGCTGTCCTGGCAAAAAAGGAGTTTGTGTCACTAATAGAATGGTGATACATGTGCAACAGTAGCTAATTTACATATTTATAGAAAAGCTGTTGTGTGGACAGTTGTTTACATATTGCATATATATGATATTTTTTACATAACTTTGTAAAACCTTCATCTGAATGATTTCTATATTGATATATTTTCTTGGAAATATAACGGTATATGTTGTATTTCTATTGTGTTTATTCTCTACATATCATAAGAACTTCATTCTTACCTCAAAACTTTTTAAAAAAAATGTAAATGGTCTTATCTTCAAGAGGGGTCCTCTGGTAATTAGCTTATATTTGCAACAAATGGCACACAGACTGTTGGCTCTGCGTGTGTGCGATGCTATTGGTGTTTACCCTATTATGTTGCAATTTAAGTATACACCATAAAGTTTATCAACAGGAAACAAACCAAATTATGAAAAAAAAAATAGTTATATGCCGTAGAATTCAAGGACTATAAATTCCAATTTGTAATAAATGTTAACGTCTTAAAGCATGCCAAAATAACATTTCCATTAATACTTTCTATTTCTGGGGTATTTTTAGTAAATGACTTGTCAGCAGAAAGGCTTCATTAGACCCATCAGGATATCGGCCCATGAATAACGATCCCCAAACTGTACTGACAGTTTCCTTGAGCCAAAATGATAAAGTACCTCTGACAAAAGCCATATTGTGCTCTCCATGAGAAGAGTTCGAAAAACAAGAGAGACAGTTTGCTCTTAATTTGGTCAGGTTAATATTGACACAGCCAGTTCCAAAGACTCAGAAATGTGTTTACTAGACATTTTGAGCAAATCGCTGGGGTACATGACAGATAGCAATTATAAATGAACACACAAGTTGCATGGATGCAGCGGTTGTAAATATTAACAGAATACAGTGATAGAACCAGCTTCTGCAGCACAACGTGACATCTGCATTATTTTTGGCTTAATAAAATATTTATAAGGGAAGAGAGATCTATTTTTTATTGAAACAATTGCATATTATAGTTTTCCCAAAAAAATCATTGAGACAACAATAAACAAGTATAGTATTATCACATCGCTTTCTATATTTTTATAACTTAATTTTATGGGCGTTTTTGTTATTTTCCATAAGTTTTTCTTAAAGTAACAGATCAGTGTAACAATAAAAACTGGGTACGGGAAATAGATAGGCTGTGCAAAATAAAAACTGTTTCTAATACAGTTAGTTAGCCAAAAATGTAATATAGAAAGTTTGGAGTGACTGGATGTCTAACAGAAGATAACAGAACACTACTTCCTGCTTTTCAGCTCTCTAACTCTGAGTTAGTCAGTGACTTTAATAGGGCCACATGGGAAATACGTAACTGTTCATTGAGTTTGCAATTGATCCTCAGATTCAAAAACAAACAGTTATGACCCATGTGCCCCACCCTCAAGTCTCTGATTGGTTACTGACTGGTAACCAATCAGTGGAAATCAAGAGAGCTGAAAAGCAGGAAGTAGTGTTCTGGCTGTCATGTTAGACATCCAGTAACTCCAGCCTTTATACATTACATTTTTGGCTAACTAACTATATTAGAAACATTATTTTAGTTTGCACAGCCTATCTATTTACCCAGTTTTTATTTTTACACTGAACAATTCCTTTAAAACCTAAAGTTATGTACTGTGACCTTGTTTGCTCTGCTTTTCCCTGTACAATTCCATTTCAGTGTCGCAGGGTGTATTTCAAGCCTCAATTATCTTATAGATGTCTTGATAAGCTACTGAAAGGAAAGATGTAGATCTGTAATATTACTAAAATATTTCAGAAATAAAGTAAATAAACTTTTTATCACTACATGGCCTAAAACAGTTCACTCCTTGCACAACATTGGATTTTGTAAAAAACAGTTTGGCATTGAAAACCAAGCATTTGCAGTGCTCGTTTTCACACCAAATACAGAGTATATTAAAGAGTAAATACAGCACTGGCTTATTTTGGAGCCAGTCAGGCCAAACAGTACTAAACAGACCAAATGGCTTTGCTTAAAAGTTTGTCAGATCACCATGCAGAAGTGTGGGGCTGGGTTGGTGGATGCCCAAATGTTCCACTAGTGATCCTCTTTCTGCCCAATGATTGATTAGTAGTGCCAAAGTTGGATCAGCCACTTCATAACAAGCAACATATCTTTCTACAAAAACTATGGGTTTATTTATTTAGTAGGTACGGCAGGCACGATTAGGACCAAATACCCACTATTATTATTACTTAGAAGCCCAAAACACCATATAGATTGCAGCTAAACCCTTTGTTAGATGCAAAGCTGCATATCCTTTGCCTCTTGCGCCCATTTTACTATAGGTATACCCAAAGTATGCTAAGAGTCATTGTAAGCATGCTACCATGCACCATCACTTGCACTCCTAGAGCACACTTGGTATTTCACATCTTCATGTTTGCGCAGTATATCGTTTTATGGACTTGTTCTTGAACAGAGATGCTTTGGGCCTTTTTCATTCATGAGCAAATATTAGGGGACAGGAGGCAAGAGAAGACATGATGTTAATGTGGTTAATGTAGTTATATTGTACCTTTAACCATTTTGGCCCTAGTTTCTTTTTTGAGCTCTGACTACAAATGGTCCAGGTAAGGATGCATTCTACCAGAACTTCCAATCTAGCAGGAGTGGAACGGCAGGCAGGACTTCCAATTTTCCTTTTTCTTCTTGGTCCTTCGATTCAACTTTCAACTTCTCAAAGACTAAGGGTGGGTTTTACCCCTTAGAGGTCCACTAGACCTCTAAGTATTGATGCTCAAGTGTAATGAGTACATCATGAGATCAGGAAAGTCATATAAAATACAGCTGTGTAAATAAGGTACATGATGTAGCAAGGCAGGGCAATTGTTGCATCTTTTAATACAAGACAGCTCAGTCCTTATTTTTACAGTGGCTATTATTTTGCAAATGCTTGGTGGACTGTAGCAGAGAAGTCCCACTGAACAACAAGAAAGCTGTAATCATAAAATGTGTGCTCAGGATCCTATGATCTGTAAAATTAAATATGTGTGTGACTAGTACTAAATATATGTTAGGATGAAGTTCATGCTATCCTTCTGCTGGGTTTGTTTTATTCTACCAGTTCCTTCCCTGGACCATTCATTATGCAAGTATTTAAATTTTAAGATTGCACTGCACTTAAAGCAACTATGGCCCACACTGTGAAACTCCTCATTTGCCATAGACATGTCATACAGTAGCTGCCAAACATCAATATTGATGCTAAGACTGACAGGTGACAGAATGGTCAGGCTTTGAAGGTACTGAGAGATATAGCCCTAAGCATTATTTGGCAAAAGATATATGCTTTGAGGCCCCATAGTAGGTAACATGATGTGCCACTTCTTCTCTGTTTTCCATATATCACTAATATATGCCTTCAACTTGTTACTATTAGAGGAGCTCCCATTTTTACTTCATACTTTTTCAGCTCTTGTCCTGCACTTACCACCAAAGGAGGCCATATCTTGCTGTAAGCACAAGAAAGTCCTTTGGTGGTTTATTTGCATTTATACATGTTAGAGGGAGATACTATATATATGCATGTCTCATATTTTAAGGGACATCAAAACTTGGAAATGAAAAGTCTCTATAAGCTTTTATATACACTGTTTGTTGCTACTTTGAAACTTATATAGAAAGGTTTTTATTTATCACTTTTGTTTGCCTGGTAGGTTTTTAGTGGCAGCTCGTGAATATGTATCATAATTTATCTAAAGTTCGACTAATCACAATGCACCAGGTTGGGCTTTGTAAAAAAACATATCTTTGAATGCACAGTCTATACAGTAGTAGATTTTGAAACCTTATATCCAGAAATATTGGAACTATGGGAAGGCCATCTTTCATGAAGCCAGTTTTTAACTTCATTTTTCTTTGTTTTAATAAAATATGAAACAACATGAAATTTATTATATGTATAATGACTTCTATTCTTTTCTACCAATATGGGTAGAAGATGTATTTCATGCATTTAACAGTAGTGCCATCTAGTGGAACAATTTATGTTTTATGTATATCAAATCTATTGTATTCGCAGTAAACACATACACATGGCAAACAAACCAAAACATACCTTTTTAGGTTTAATTATCATGAAAATGTATTTATTTAAATTCTTGCATTTTAAAACAATGCAATAAAAGGCAGAGGGAAAACAGAGGGGTTGTTGTATTGGCAGATTATTTGGGGTTAGTAAGAGTTGTAACATCTCCCTTTTTTTGTAACAATATTTTTATTGACATTCAAATTTACGATATATCTTGTAGTTGTGGGCTCGAAGGGTCATAGCAAACAATGAAACAAACAAATCTTTTTTTCCAGCACCACATAGTAACCCAGTATGTAACTAAATTTACAAGGTTCTAAGGTAATATATTCTAAAGCTGATACATTTACATCCAGGTCATAATTATTATGTAACAGTCCCCATCAAAAGAAAAAGTAATTGTTGATCAAGTTCAGGGTTTAAAATGATCAGAGTTATAAAGAAAGGAGCAATTTTAATGCTTCTAACCACAGTTTCCAGGTTTTTAAAATGTGACCATGTTTTATAGAATATATAAATACAAATAAGTCCCAAACCTAGGGTACAGCAGTCCAAACTATCCGTTAGGTTCTCTTCCACCTTCAACATCCAATTCCAAAAAGAGGGATTGCTGTATTCCTCAAAAGAGGATTTTTTTGGGGAAGAAAAGAGAAACAAAGAGATAAAGAGAAAAATATAGCGTTCTCCAATATGGGCGCACACCTTCAGTGCCTGAAAAGCATTTCTAAATTATCGTGATGAAAGAACTTTTCACCTTTTAGTGTCCCCTAATAAAAGGGTGAAAGTTAAATCTATTTCAATGGTGATAAAAAGGTAGGTATCAGAGTATGATATAAACCCACACTTTAAAATGTGGCTATTCCGGAGTATATTATACTCACAGACCCAAGAGTTATTTCAGCGAATCCTAAAATTAAGGGCAAGTCGGATCAGCTTCCAGTATGCTTTTTTCCTTGTGGGCAATAAAGAGCGGCATGTGCAGAAGTGCTAGTAAAATGTTTTAATAATTAGTTAAAAACACACTCACAAACCATTCCCCATATAAGTGCCTTGTTGAAAACACTGAGGATCTCCACGGCAGCAATTCTAAGTCCCTCGGCGTCTCCCGGAGCTCACTAACAAGTACCCGCTCCATGTCTGTACACTTCCGCAATGTTCTGTTCTCATAGGCTTCCTCCAAGAGCTATCGCTCTGGTTAGATTTTCATTCATCATGATACATTTTATCTTTAATTTGCATGCTTGCAACAGTATTGACCTAGACTTCCAAGCTTTAGCAATTGGATCACATTTTAGGTAAACATAAATGTAGGGAAAATAGCATTGTACACATTAGTCCACCCAATCCCACTAGACATAAGCCTACAAAAGAGCAGCCCCTAAACTAGTTTGGGTTAGCCATCACAATACATTTAGCTCTCTTTTCTAGTGTTCTGTAACATCTGGCCAATACTTTATAAGAGGTCTCCAGTCAAATGGTATTGATAGAACTTTCTTTAGGTTTTTGCCAGAAAAGCTTTCTAAGCTTCGGGATCTATAGAGCGCTTAAAATCAAATCATGGAATTAAGTATGTTCTCTTGGGTGCACTATTTTACAATGGGGTAAATATAATACAGAAATCCTGAGGGTGATTAAAAGGATGGATGCACCGTTTTCAAGAATGGATGCAAAATAATGGACCAAACTTTCTGATGAGGGAAGTTGGTGTGGATCTTGCTAGGTTTGTCAACTAAGCTGTAAGAGAGGCAGGGCCTCGATAGGCATAGACCTCCTTCATTTTTTGTTGTAAAAAGGATCTTGCTGTTTACACGTGGGGGTTTATTATTCCATATACAATTTGGTGTTTTATACTGAAAGAGTTCTAAAATGTCAATATGAACAGGAAGAGTTTGGTAAAAGATTTACAGCAATGATATATAAATATATATTTTTTTGCAATAAATTTACATATACAAAATATCTGATATCTATTTCATTCTTCAATAAGTTTAAACAAAGAGAAGTATAATTTGGGCTAAGAAATATTTATTCCCATAACTGACACAAAGATTACCATGTAAATTCAAAATTACATTTCAAGAGTTTTACCATCTGCAAAGGGAGAGGCAGATAAAGTACTTTGGATTTATCATGATTTAAAGGGAGACCAGGGATTTTACTAAACCTGTCCAACAAGTAATATAAATAAGGAAGTGAAGTAAGTGGCTGAGAGATCAGCAACGTGACATTGGCTGCAAACATAGATATTTTGTAATGGGTATCTTTAATCATAATTGCTTGACTATAAAATAGGAGAAAGAGAACATACTTGATGTGTACCCTGTGACAAATTTAAAGGTGTGGAATGAAATCCCATTGAAGCAACATAGGTACTATGATATAAGGCTTTGAATCGAGTAAAAAAACTTAGACCAAATCTGCATCTCACAAGTATGTAATGTAAGTAAAGCTAAGAAAGCATATAAGAGACTTTACGGATATAAAGCTTTAGGAGCATAGCTTTAGTAGAAGTTGTGTGGGTCTTATGAATTAATAATAATAAGGTTATTTTAATAATAATTAAAAATGAAATTCTGGCTTCTGGTTTTCATGCATACTATACAGTGTTTTACTATATTCTGCAGTATATAAATAGGATTAGCCACTAATGAGGAGTTCTAAATCCAAGTATGTGGGTAGGTGACCTAACGGAATCATTATTGCCTTTGTGTCAGAATGAAAATACATCTATGGTAAATAACGGACCTTCTGTGGACATTATCTTTGGAATTAATATTTGTTAATATTTACTTGTGGACTATGTTGGCATAAAAAGCATATTAAGGGAGAAATCCAGATGCACAATAATGGTTAGTTAGGAGGATAAATCACAAAAAGCACCTTTAGTAATTGGAGGCTTTCGTCCACTATGTCAAAATCAATTGCTCTTTTGGAGAACCAGTAGCATTACATTAAAGAGAGCAGTTTTTTTCTTATACTTCTAAAATCTAATATGTGGGCAGTCATGACAATATGTGTGACCACATTACAAAAGTTGTGACATGTTCTAACCATAACTCCAGGGAAGGTGGGGAAGAGTGAGCTTTCATGATGAGTGAACTATTTCAGCTGAACAGTTTTGAAACACAATTTGCAGGTTAAAATTGACTAAATTTCCTGAATCAGTGCTAGAATTTAACCAGGCATTTTGATTCAGTGAAGAAATCAAGGTTGATTACACCAGAAAAGTACACTCCTTGTCTTTCACATCAACCAATCAAATCTAACAAGGTAGAGCAATGTATGCATGTAGATCACTTTGGTGAAGTTTCACACTTTCGCAAATTTTTCTACAGTTTTGAAAATTTTCTGACAACGCAAAATGGACCAGTTTCTTGAAATTTTAGGCGATATGGGCAAGTTCCACTCATCACTATTTTCTGCTGTGAGAATGGGAGTGCAGCTCTTAAAGAGTGAAAAGCCACATTAATTGTATGAGAAATTACAAGACTGAGCATGCAGCAATACGTGTTAAATATGACTGTGTATGAATATACAACTTCATGTGCCAATCTGCACTTGGATAAAAGCCGTTTCAGGGGTAGAATGTGCTGAATAGGATAAAGCAGACATAATGTTTAGACTGTGCAAAGCAGATTGTATTTATGTGACCATGAAATATAAACATATCCCTGTACTGCTGTACCATATGTGCAAATGGCAAAGTACCATATGTGCTGACGGAATAGTCTGAACCTTGTCTGGGAAGCTCCTATCTGGATGTCTGAATGATAAGCACATTTACTTCCGTCTCGGACCTCATTGGAGATGCATTTGTAAACAGTGTTGACAAGCTTGTTGACTCCCTTCATTCACACAGTGAATGAATGCATGAAGCTACTAAAATAATACATTTCTCAGTTTGGGCTTATTGCAATTATACACCCACAATCGAAAGCTGTAATTAAAGTATCACAGAATAAAGTGGCTCCTGTATAGGCCGCATTAGTACTATAATGTCATCGCCAGTTTATACTGAGAATGCCATGATTTTTCAGCAGTGGTACTGGAACAAGATAGAGCAGACGCACACCCACGGCAATCTCCTGACGATATGCCTGGTGCTCAGTAATAGAGGGTACGGCAACCTCAAAATGTAGTCAAGAAACAAAGATACCGGCACACAAGGCTTGCTTGCAGGGAAACCCTTGTTTTAATTCAAAGTGCGAAAGTGCAACGTTTTGGGGACACGCCCCTTTCTCTTGCTTGAGAAAGGGGCGTGTCCCCGAAACGTTGCACTTTCCTTGTGTGCCGGTATCTTTGTTTCATGATTTTTCAGCAGGTCATTACTAAGATCTGTTGTAATTTTGAATCTTTCTTTGAATATTTCTTCTTGCTTTTGTAGGTTATCATATAAGTTAACCTTTACTAATCTAATAGTAATGTAGGGTCCCAAGCATTCTGGATAATGAATATCCTGCATCCCATATGCTGTACAGGTATAGGATTTATTATCCAGAATGCTTGGGACCTGGTCTGTTTTATTATTACAGAGAAAAAGATTATAAAAATATTAGAATGGTATATGGCCTCCTATAATTTAGAGCTTTCTGGATAATGTGCTTCCGGATACAGGATCCTATATGTATACTTCATTATTATTCCAAGAATGCTGATGCCCTCGTGATAATCTGGAAATCCCCTGCCCACAAATTCTGGGTGTTGCCCTGTTTCCCATTGTATTAAAAGGTGTTTGCAGCTATTAGAATTAATTTAAAGGTGTGGTATTTATTGCTTATAAATACATTTTACTGTTTAAGTATCCATCATGCCTGTATTAGTAACACTGAATATGTATTATTTTTGGCAGGAATTAATGAGCTGCAGAAATATTATCGGGGAGCTGAAACTATTTCTTGATAAATATGGCATTGATATACTGATTCTTTTGGCAAGTTACACTACAGAGGAACAGATGGCAGTGCAACAAATAGCTGTGCACTCAGAGAACCCAGAACTGTGCAATCAAGTAAGCAGTGTGTATGGCTCCAAGCATATTTCTAAATATATTGTATGTTTGTCCATTACATTAAAAAATAATATTATTTAACAGATCCATTTCAAATAACCCCACAGCATGAAAGTTACATTTTGAAAAAAAGATGTAATAATTGTAGTTTTCAGTTATTCAGTTCAGTTTTCAGTCAGAAAATAAAGGCATTTATTCACTTACTGTTAAATCCTTTTTTCTCCAGTCCTATGGGGGACACAGGAACCATGGGTGAAATCCCTTCTTGTCAGGAAGCAGGACACTTGTAAAAGAATTGAATCCTTTGCCCTATATAATCCCTTCAACCACCAGGTACTTCAGTTATGTAACAAAGAATCGAGCAAACAAAATTATAACTCAACCAATCAACATACACTGGCTGAGAAGAAGGAGAAGACCTCCCTGTTTCCTGGGAGGGAGGTTTTGTGTTCCCCATAGAACTAAAGAGAAAAGAATTTAACAGTATGTAGATAAATCCCTTTTTCTCTTACCTTCTGGGGGACACAGAAACCATGGGGACATGCCAAAGCTGTCCCCTTACAGGGTGTTGGAGAAAGCAGATGATCTAATGTCTAATGCTGGTGCCTCAGCTCAGGTGAATGTATCAAAGTGATAAAACCTTGTAAAAGTATCAACAAAAGACCATATTGCAGCCTTACACAACTGCTCTGCAGAGGCCATGTTTCTGCAAGCCCATCAGTGCTTGAGTAGAGAGGGCTTTTATCTGAAAGGGAGGTGGTTGCTGGAGAGAATTGTATGCCTGCTGGACCATTTCCTTGATCCATCGAGCAATCATGGCCGTAGAAGCTGGATGTCATTTCCAGCTGCCCAATGGAATCACAAAAAGAGATCCAGATTTATAAAATGAGGCTGCACAATAAACATACGAGCGGAGAGGGAATGTACAACATCCAGGTTGTGGAGCTTCAGTTCCTTATCATTCTTTGGCGACCTTCAAAATGGGGGAATGGCCATCTCCTCATTTAAGTGAAAGGATGATACCACTCTGGGAAGAAAGGAACATAGGTAGAACTGCTTCTACTCATTCAAATACTCTACAAGCCGATGATATAGTTATTAGTAAGGCTACCTTCCTGGTTAGCCACTGCATTTTCACAATCAATATAGGTTCAAATGGCAGATTGAGAAGAGTGGACAGTTCCACATTGAGGTCCCAAGAAAGTACCGGGGGTCGCAGCAGAGACCCTTTGCAAGAAAACTCAAATATCTTCTTGTAATGCAAGTCTTGAAGGAGCACTGAAAGGGCCAAAATATGCACTTTAATTGACTTCAGACTTAGTCCTTTAGCTAACCCATCCTGCAGGAACTGAGAACTAGTGGGATATCTGCACCCTTGTAGGAAACGTGATATTTCAGGGGTATCCAGGGAAGTGTCACAGAGGAATGAACTACCTTCCTGTATATGAAGCACTATAGCCTCCAAGTCTTCAATTGGCGCTTCCTCACAAATTCCTGTTATGAGGGTTTCAGACCATGCTTCAAAAGCCAACCTACCCAGACGGTTTCTAGGATGGGTCTTGACCTCTTCATTGGAGAAGGGGTGAAGTTTTGCAAATTTCTTTGTGACCTCGAATTTGTGTTCAGGGGTATTCCATTCATTCTGAACAATGGGCTGGTCATGGGGCGGGCCTTTTTCATTGTGGAGACAAAGTTGTCTATCTTGAGAACACAGCTGTGATTAAATCATCCATCCTAGGAGAGTGGTCAAAGGTACAGGAAGATTCCTCTCAGGCAGGAGATAGTTCCTCCTTGCTAAGGGGCTCTTCCTCTGAATCTGTGTGGAGCACAGAGGGAGCTGCTGTGTCAGCAGATGCAGGTGATTTGGTTTGAATGGTCTCAAGTTTCTCTAGGATTTTGTCTAGAGGTGAAGCTAGGAGAGGAATTCCCTGCAGAGATTGGGACAGAGAAATAGCCTATACTGGTGGATTGGGTTTTGTAGCAGCCCTGGAGAATGAACAAGCCAGATGGTTGGTTGATATATTTCCCACCAGAACAGCTGCTGTAGATAGGTTGGCATTCTGTGCACTAGTCACAATTGGTCTTTCTGCCCAGACTTAAATTTCCCCCTCTGGTAAAGAATGGGTCACTCATTCCCTGATTTGTTTCCTGAGCCCAGACCCACACTATTAGTCTTCCCTGAATCCCGATACCTGGTGATGAGAGGGGAAGGAGCTGGAGGAGATTGAGTAGATAGCTTCATGCAGAAGATCAGAAGATGAATGGCGAAATGTGCTGCTGGGCCGATTCCTTCACTTCTTCGTGATGCACCAGAGAAGAGGAAGACGGGAGATTGGGTCAGAGGAAGCGTGCGAAGGCAGTCCCGGAAGTTCCACTGCACACCAGCAGCTGTGTCTGTCCCCCACTGCCATCCAACCGCCATGTTATGGGATGGGAGCACTTCAATGATATCTGCAGGCTAAGTTCAGAGGTTTGGGCCTACAAGCTGGGGAGGGAGCTGTACCTCAGTGACTAAGTCGGGCAAAATTGATAAGAAGGAGACCAGCGGTCAGTCCCAAGGGGCAGAACCCGCCGGCCTTGGTATTCATTCTGCAGTGGGGGCTGATGCATCAAGTTCAGCCTTATCTGGCCCAGTTACCACCCCAGGTGTTGAAACTAACCCTAAGTCATAGATTTCCTTTCGAAGAGTGGTTGAAGGGCTTTTATAGGAGGAAGGATTCAGCTCTTTTACAAGTGTCCTGTCTCCCATGGTTCCTGTGCCCCCCAGGACATAAAAGAAATAAAAAATATTGTGGTCCCACGACAAGGGTGGTCTTCCTTTTGACTATGATTTTACTCCAAGAACTAAGCATGCTTGCGTGCTTTAGTACTTAAGCTTCAGAGTGTGATATAAAGAATCCGGCCAGCTCAAAGATAGTAACTTAGACAACAGTGTAGCCCCCAACAGAAGCTATATTGTGATAAGCTGGCTGGCTGCCTGTACACATAGGTTTTGGGAGAAATTAGCTATGTTAGATAGGTTTAGCAGAGAATTAGGAGCAAAAAGACAGGGACACCACGTCTTCAGGCAAAACACAGGTTTATTTCACCAAGACCTGTCCCAAAGTCAGAGGAATACAGTTCTTTAGTGTTTTTAGCATCACACATTCAAACTTTCCCCCAATCTGGGGTTATCACCATACAGGGTGACTTCTCCTTAAGCCCTGCTCACTCTCCCCTCCAGGGATACCAGCTCACCACGCTCTGGTTTTCCTCAATCACGTTAGAATCTCAGTCACTTGGTCATGTCTCCCTCTGATCCTTGCAGTGGCAAGCAGCACCCCCAGCTTTCCTAACACTCTCTCTACATTTAAATACCTTTCCACAGGGCAGCCTTCCTTTGAAAAGTGAGCTCTAATATGTGAACTGGACCACTGGAATCTATTGACAGCAATAGTAATGTCTCCTTTGCAGCTTAAATGCCCAATTGGGGAATAATTTAATTAAAATTAAAAATTTAAAACTTTCTTTGATAATTCTACCACTGGACTAGCACCCAGGCTGTGGACGAACTTCTGGTTGTGCACTCCATTCTGCCAATTTTTATATATATATATATATATATATATATATAGCAGGACTGAAATGATGACAACTATTAATAAATAATTTTCTCTGTGAGTGCTCCATTTTTGTTTGTTGGATGCACCTACTAGTCATTTTTCTCTTTTATCAGGAGTGTGCAATAATTTATAAGTGTGTGTGTGTGTATATATATATATATATATATATATATATATATATATATATATATATATATATATATATATATATATATATATATATATATATATACTCTCAATTTGGAATAAAGCATTCCCAGGCCAGCACTTCCCTTAGTAAATCAAGTGATTTTATCTTTCACACATCACAGCACTGTGATGTGTGAAAAATAAAATCACTTGATTTACTAAGGGAAGTGCTGGCCTGGGAATGCTTTATTCCAAATTGAGAGTATACCCCTGCAATTGCTTTGTTGGAGTGCGGATACTGAAGATATAATATATATAGACTGTCTGCACTCAAAAAAAAAAAATCAAAATTAAGCAGTGCACATCCAAACTTAATATACAAAAATCATTATCAGACTGGCACACCCTATTAAAAAATCAGCAACAATTTTATTCGAAACATATTGTAAAAAAATCTGACATTACAGCCCTTTTTAGGACCTTTTTCTCACCTATATATATATTTAAACTTTAGTTATGTAATAAACTTCAATTGATTCTACATATTACCTATTTATTTTTTAACAGGTCTGCTGCGAATTAGAAGAATCTCAGAATCCATTCCTTGATCTCGAGCCTTCAGACTATGGATGTGAACAATTTCTAGTATATCACCAAGAAAATTCTTCTGTCACTTGTGAGCAAGTTTCTGCAGTTATTAAAGAAGCTATTAACAGAAGACGACTAGGGATGATGCCAAATAGTAGGACTTCCTCAACTGAAGCTGTTGCTGGGAGTGCCCCCCTTTCACAAGGATCCTCTGGCATCATGGAATTGTATGGTTCTGACTTAGACCCCCAACCCAATCCTGTAAACTTTGTAGACAGTGCACAAGATATAAATGCTCAAGATATAAACGCACAAGCCCAGGTTGATGTTAATGTGGATCTTGTTAGTCCAGATAGTGGTTTAGCTACAATAAGAAGCAGCAGGTCTTCAAAGGAAAGTTCAGTTTTTCTTAGTGATGATAGTCCTGTAGCAGATGCTGCTGGATCTCATCACAATTTTCTCACAGGAATTGATAACTATAGTCGTGTTCCAGAAGGAGTGATTGTAGAGGAGGAAACGCCACCATCTAGGACCAGCAGTGATAATGTTGAACTCTTTAATTTTGATTTATTACCAAATACTCGTTCTGAATCATCTTCTCATTCTGCTGACTATTCTATGGCTGATGACTTTTTTTTCCAGAGCGACTCCTCTGAAGGACAACAGGCTCAAAAGCAACAGCTGTATAGGGATGATATAGCTCACTGTTCAACTCATTTACTAAATACAAAAGTGCCAAACATTAGTTTGGTTGATTTTGATGATGCTTTTATGCATAGTCCTGAAAACCATGAGGACTTGTGTGAAAAAACTCCTAGTGCAAGTGACATTACTGAATTTGAATCAAGTTTGTCATGTGAAATCTTAGGCAGTGCTGATGTTAAAGTTCCACCAACACCTATGAATAGTTTAGTTGAAAGTTCTCCCTTAGATAATGGTCCTCCAACCTTTTTTCCAGAAGATGTGGTTCAGAAAATTAATGAAATTGGATTCAGTGTATCTGATACTCCATACTGGTGGAATGAAAGTGAGCATATCGATGCAAATGAAGGTCCCATGAATGCTGATCCACGGAGTTCTAGTAATCAATCAGTGCTTCACAGAACAGGGCCCTGGAAAGAGCAAAAATCAGGTCAAGATAATTCTAAAGCCAGACATGAACCTTCATTTCAAGTAGCATGCCCTGATTTACATAATGAAAATCCAAAAGAAAATTCAGACAATCATGATAAAAATCCAAGACAAGAAAATAAAATAGTTCCTGATTTGTGGAACTTCAACAATACACTGCAGGGGGTATCAGAGCCTGGCTGTGGCACTTCAGATGTAGATAAATATGGAGATTATGTTAAACAATCTGAAGACAGATTATGCGCAATTAAAGAAGACAGTAAAACTAAATACTTTGCTAAAAGAAAGGCTAAAAGCAATATAGATACTGATTCTTTAGAAAATAGTCCAGAAATATATGTAGAAAACAGATATAGTCAAGAGTTTCTAGTTGAAAATCAATTTATGCTACAACAAAGAAGTACTGAGGATTTAGGGGTGGATCCAAAACCCCTACTCCCCGGACATATAGAACGAAATCTGGGCATGTGGGATTTACTTGAAGAAGAACAAGACACAAACATTGTTGACCATCATATAAACTGGGAGGACCCCTTCTTGTCCTGTGGTCCTTACAAGTGCCTGGATTTTACTGCATCTTATACAGGCAAAGACTGCGTTGTTTCCCCACCAGATACCAATTACTCAACATCAGAGTCAAACCTATCTCCAGCATCTGAGGATGATATGAAAGAGCCTGAAAAATCCAATGATCAAGAAAAACATCATCTGAATGAAGGACACCAAAGCTCAAATGACCTGAATATTCTGAATAATAGAGGATTGGCATCAAATGGCAAGCATACTTTTTCAGAAAATAAAAACGTTTCTTATTTCATGAAAGAGTGTACAAATAATAGTGAAGCAATGCCTAAAAGATCATACTCTGGAAATTATCTTAATAGTGATTATTTAGATAATACATCCAGTAGTTCTACATCTTCTGAATTAAAGAAAAATGAGCCAAATTATAAACTGAACAACCATAAACTTGATTTGTCTATTCTAAACACAAATGGAAGCACGCTGTTAGGAGTAGATTTACTTGGCAAAGAAGAAGTTGTGTGTTTGAATTTTCAAAGAGCTAACAAAGTTCAAAACAGTTATCTGCCACTTCCTTTACATAATGGCAGTGTGCGTAATATCTTGCAGCCGAAAAGCCAAAGTGAAATTAATGAATGTGCCAGAAACTCTAATACTTCTAAGGAAGTCACCAGTGATGTTCTCAGCCAATGTCAGGGGCAATCTTCATTAGAATTAATGAATATACATGACAACAATGACAAATCAGGACAACATCTCCATTTACTGAACTCAAGGATATTGCATGACCCTTTTTATGAATCACTCTCTCCTGATAGAAATGACACGGTACTCATTGTAAATCCACTTGAAAACTCTGAAAAATGTCAAGATATTTGTGTGTTACAGGCTGAGGAAGAAGAGCTTGGAGCTGCTGGTTATACAAATCATGATAACTGGGAAAATGATTTACAAGACGATACAGAATCTTCTTCTTTAAATTCACTTGATGATTTAGAAAGTTCTGATTCCAGCTATTTAAGAAGCTGGAATCTGTTAGTAAAATCTCCTGTGCTAAAGGATGAAATTAGAATACCTGGTCAATTATCATCTGTACACGAGCAAGACAATTATGACATTAAATCTCCTAGTATAAAGAGCAAGATGTATAATAAGTCAGTTTTAATAAGCCCAAAGGGGAAGTTAAATGACATGAATGGCACCAAAATCTCTGTTGAGAATGATCATTTGACTTTAGATGAAATCAAAATAAAAGAAAATGTCTTATTTAATGATGTTGATTATCAAAAGAAAACAGATATAACCCATTGTGATGGGGAAGGTTCTGTAATGCAAGATGAAGGCAGTAAAGGCAAGTGGAATAAAACAAATCTTTGCAGTTATGAATCAGCAGGAATAAATTCAAATGTAAGCCCTAATATTTCAAAAGTATACATGAAAGAAGAATTAAACATTTACCCATGCAATGAAGAAGACATACAGAGTAGCTCATCACATTCAGGTGGAACAAGTCCTGATTTGGATCTTAGCTGGAAAAGGTTACAAGAAAAGGATTATGATTCCACTTCAAGTGTTTATGCATCAGAGTCAAAAAACAATGAACAGTGCAGCATTACTCAAAATGGCAGTGCCAATAATGAATATGTTAATACTCAAGTAAAGATTCAGCTCAACACTGTAAATAAAGTCCCCATGAATTTAGATATTTGGAATACACGGATATGTGAGGATTCTGAGTCCTCGTCAAGCCCTGAAGGAAATGAAACCAGGGATCATTCAAACTCATCTGATGAGAAACCCCTGAATTATTTCCAGAATGTGCATACCTCATTGGACATTGCAGATTCTAATTCCACTACCCCATATACAGATGAAGAAAGTCCAGAAATAGAAGATATACGGGGTAGGTTTGGTTTTCTGCAAGATGGGTGTGTTAATAATGTAATGAAAGATCAGAAAGAACAAAAAGGTTGTCTAACTACAATCAATGGTAAAGCTGAACACGAAGAAGGCTTGTTAAACCAAGACTGTCTTCAGCATGTTCAATGTTGCCCAGATGATAGGTCGCAGCCATGTGAAAATGTTCATCATGATAGAGATTATAAAGAACTTTTCATAACAGAGAAAACTTCCCCTTCAGGAGCTGATATAAAAGATAGCCTGTCTAGAGGAAGCCAGTCAACTGAAACATTTGATATGTGGTATAATCAAAATGAAGTATATCATCCAGAGGACACTAACGTTACTACTTCTCCCCAACCGAGCCATTCTTACCATGAGAATGGGGCAAATAAAGAAAAAGAATGCAACAATGCGGCGACATGTACTTCTTTAATAAAGTTTTCTCCCCACTCTCTATGTTCTACCACAGATAACTACAAAGAGGACTCATCTGAAAATCTGAAGTGTCTTTCAGCAACAAACCCTATAAAAATCCAGCCAACCGACTCTACTCCTTTAATAAGCCTCACAGACAAAATAAACATAAATGAGTTCATACCAGAGTCATACAATGATAAAAGTGCCGATAAAACAGAACCTGGGGTACAATTACAATCAGGTATGAAACATGAACTTGAAACAGTTACAGACATGTCAAGTGAACTAACACAGGCTGATTTGTCAAGAGACAAAAATCTGCAAGGAACAGTAGGAGCTCATGATCCAATAAGCAGACATCATAATATGGCACTCCATCGTTCAGAAGACTTGTTACAATTTAAGTGTCAGGTGGAGCAAGAAGACTTAAGCAATCACATTCAACCATATGGAGGGTCTGAAATAAGTCATTCCATGCACTTTGAGTGCATTCCAGACATTTTAGATGATGGGTCACGGGAGTTTTCCCCCTTTTATTCGATTTCTCCTGACTTGTGGAGTATATCTGAACATGTTTACATCAAAACCTCTGATTATGGCAGCCCAGATGTGCTAAACAGCTGTGACTCCAACACAAATGTATCAAAAACTCCTGATTTGTACAAGCAATGTGCCCGAGCTTATAAAGATGTGTTTGTATGGCCTGATCCTGCACATAGCAGTAAATCCCCCAGTGGTTGTGCAGAGGGCAGCAAAATATCTGCTGCGGGAGAATCCAATGAAATGTATACACAAAATATACATTTACACAAAAATAATGATTTTATTTTGCAGCCTTGTATCAAGTGTACTAAGTCAGTTTGCTCCTGCTGCAACTTGGAACATGTTTGTGAGAATTATAACATAGAGGACAGCCAAGCTATTGCAACAACCGCATCATCAGCAACTTCACTAAAAGACATTGATGAAGATGTCCTCTCAAACAGTTCAGCATCAGCTAAACTGATTTGTATACCGTCCACGCAAGAAACTGAAGAAAATATACAAAAAGATGTGTTACAGACAGCAAAAATACACACAGAGCCTCTAATAAAAGATCATTCAGCAGTAGAAATGATCAACCCCTGCTTACAACAGGGCAAATTACCTGGAAACTCAAATGAAGAAAACTGGAATATTGTCACTTCACCAGCAGATGGAGATGTTGGACTTCATCATGGTAAGGCACAAAATGAGAACCTATGAGCTTATGCAAATCATTAAAAGATCACATGTGGCTGGTTAAAGATAGACCTGTGGACCTTTGTTTTAATGTTTATCCAGGGAAATAAATTACTTGGACAGAACTAAAAGGCATGTAGAAAGTGCAAACACTTTAAATATACCTATATTAAAATACAGGGAAACCTCAATTTTACATCCCCTGATTTTACGTCTTCGCTCCTTTTACATTGTTGTTTTGTGGTCTCATATATATATATATATATATATATATATAGATAGATAGATATAGATATATATATCTATATATATAGATATATATATATATTATATAATACATTTCCCTGACTTTACGTTTTCCTGGATTTTAAACAATTTTTTTCTGAAAAATGTGGATTCTACTGTATAGCATTGCATTTGTTAGTCAGTGAAGTCAAAGGGTGTATGCCCCTGATATATTTTTATACAGCAATTCTAGCATTGTAGTGTTAACAATCCAAACAGCTTAACCTGTTTTTAATACCCCCCATTAGGCCTCTTATTCATTTAAAGGGATAGTTTTCTTTAAAATTTGATTTTAGTCAAGCTACTTTGCAGTCAGTATTTATTGTTTTTCTTAAATGATTTATATTTGTTCTGCACCTCTTAGGCTTGAAATTAGGCTTAATTTATCCAAATAGGGTCAGACCTGAAGAAAAATATTATCTATGAAATATATTGGAAGCTCACAGTTGAATTGATTGTTGGACAGTAGCCCTGCACACCAGATAGCCTTTTCAGTTGCAGGTTATTAAATAGTTTGATCTATAGATGAATGTACCCTTCAGAATTGTGTCATAGAGTACTTGATAATGCTTTATAAAGAGGCACAATTATGCAACCTGTCAACCAGGTTGACTTCTGTCACTAGTTCGTTATATACAGTATCTACTGCAAACTTACAGGTCTATAGTAACCAGGTGGTGACCTTTCATTAGATAACACATATTTTTAGAATTTACATCACAGGACTAAATCATTGTTATACTATGCTATTCAGATTAAAATGTCTACATAGAAAAAAGAAACAGGCACATACTGTATATGCAATCTATGAATACATACTATATGTATGGGATCTATTTCAGGTATGGGACCAGTAATACAGAATACTCTGTAATTTAGATCGTCATACCTTAGGTCTAATAGAAAATCATGTAAACATTAAACAAACCAATAGTCTGGTTTTGCTTCTAATAAGGATTCATTATAACTTAATTTGGTTCAAGTACAAGCTACTGTTTTATTATTAGAGAGAAAAAAGAAATTATTTTAAAAATTTGAATTATTTTGATAAAATGGGAGACAGTCTTTCTGTAATTGGGAGCTTTCTCAATAACATGTTTCTGGATAACGTATCCCATACCTGTATATGGAAACCCATTATTCTGAAGCTGTGAATGGTACTTCAAATTACAGAAAGACCCCTTATCTTGAAAAGCCTAGGCATTCCAGATAATAGATCTCATTCCTGTATGTACTTCAACCCTATAATTATGTTAGCATTAATATGAATTCTATCATCATTACGCTTTACAGCTTGATGTTATCTACCTGTTTTTTTTGGTTTTTTTTAGAAGAGAGCGACCAGGTTTGGAATGTTGACAATACAACAGGAACAAGTTTAGTTCTTTTTGATTTGGGGTGCGATAGTATCAAGATTCAGACTGAGGATCCGGTTAGTTCTAATGCTGATGAAGAGGTTCATGGTCATTTTGAAAGTGGTCCCTGTGAAAGTGTAAACAGATCTGTAATGACAGTCACTAATGTTGCATTTCAGCAAACAAAGTCAAATGAAAGCCATTCAGTGAGCTCTCCAGATACATTTCAGTCAATCTCCATGACAAACGTGAATGAAAACCAAGCTATTCACCGACCCGAGTGTCATTCTCTTTACATAAAAGGGAAAAGTTCTCCTATTGTGCCTCGAAGGTTGGGGAGTGAAAAGAAATCAGAAGAATTTTCTGAACAAGAGCATAGCTGGAGCATCATATTAAGCCAGAATGAAGCTTCAGACAGTTCACCTGAAGATATATTTAGCAGGGAAGAAACAGTAGATACTGGTAAAGGTTGGGAAAATACTTTTCAACAAAGATATTCGTGTGATAAGCAAGGGGGGTATCAGATAGACACTGGAGGTCAGGCCTATACAGACCTCGAGGAAAGCTTTGAAATGTGCAAGGTTGAAGAAAGGGATATCTTTGCACATGAAGTTTCTCATGCTCCTTTGCATTTCCAGAACATCAGTGTTCACATTCAACTGCCTCCTCAAGATGGCGAGCTTGCTAAATATTTAATTAATAAAGAAATGACAGAGAACAGGTAAGGAGCGGTTGTATTGGTATTATATAAATGTATATATCTACTTTGTTATTAAAGCTTTGTATCCAATGAGTCTTTTTTAAGAGGTGTACATACTGTAGATTTCCATCCACCAACAAATCCCTAAATTGTGCTAGTTTCTAAGAAGAAGGCTGGATCCAGGACTGGATTTTGTCTGCCACTGGGCTGGAGCAGGAGATTTGACACCTGTTTGAATCTCCTGCCCTTTCCCAGTTCCTATGAGAGATATATTAGTTTTCATTCTTTCATTCATTCTTTTCTTGATGGGAGGTGTAGTTGTTGAACTGGATTTTAGATTGCTATTATTGTAAAAAATAGAGTAAATGGAATTGATATTGTGCCATAGCAATGTGACTGAATGGAGTGTGTATCAATGGTTTCTACTTTCAGCTGCTCGGGGAATACTTTCTCTTGTTCTGTAAATGTTTCTCATTTAGTTTCTGGAGGCTTTGCTCAGCGCTTTTCTGATGGGTTGTGTGTGGCCTAGAGTCTCAGATGTCTGCCAGAACAATAGTTGGAAAGTTCTCACTGACTATAAATTAATTATTTTATCTGGGTTCTTTGCCAGCACATATGGTTTTTATGGAAAACAGGGCAACCTTTTCAATCATTTAGGCAGAAGAACCATATTCATTTAGAACAAACGTGAATACTTTCCATGCTCAGCAATGGATTGGGGTACCCAGGGCCTATAGGATCACCAACATGGAAAGAACTCATTTCACTTTACATAAAAGAGTCTGTTTCTGTTGATCAGTGTAAAACAAAATGAAACCCAGTGTGATTTAGTGTTCTATGACAATTAAATATAATTCTGAGAGAGTAAAAGTACTGCAAATATAACATTTTGCAAAGACTTGCACTAAATCCATATTGGCTTTTATTGAAGAGTTCCCAAATGATTTCATTAATAAACACCTAGCGTGAAAACAGAACCTATCTTTATTAATCAATAAACAGCACATTGAGGGGCCTATTTATGAAGCCTATGGGCCTATTTTTACGGGCAGGACTCAAATTTTTAGTGGAACAAATTTTACAATTGAAAATGTTTCTTGACACCATAATCTGCACTGGGTTTTTTCGGGTGACAACTGGAAAAAGTCGTACAATTCCAATTTTAGTTTGATTTTTTCAATAGTTTTTCAGCACCAGCTTTTTAGAGTTATTTTAAAATTGAGTTAAATTAGTGGATGAGAGTTAGCTCAAGTTTGTTTTAATAAAAAAAAAAGTTTTAGTAAATACCCCCCTTAGATTAGGTACTACCTTTGTAGGTTCCTATTTAATAGGTGTCACACATTGGAACTCAGTCTCATTGAAAACTAACACCTGCAATAAACATGCTGTGTGGCTAATTGGTTCAGCGGCATATAACGCAGTTGCATAAAAAAATGTAATTCTTCAAATTATTATTATGCTGTCAAGAGTTTATTTAAGTAAATTAACCAGATTACACCTGTAGGACCATATATATCACATTATTAGGATATGGTTTCCTTCTGGCAGGGGAAGTAGCAGATTTAAAATTTAAAAAGTACAGCTTCCACTGGCCACACGTAAAAGTATTCCATAAACAGGCCTAAGGTGTACAATTGTGCACTGCTTAGCAATTTACTACTTGCAACAGTCAAGAGGACTGTTTTATGTAAATATTACAAAAAAACTTTACCAACATCCACATTTATGCAATTAAAATGGCTGTTGGCTGCTTTGACACCCATCATGTAAAACTATCATAGAGAAATCTAATTAAAATATTTATATACGCATCACTGAGTAGTACTTAGTTATATCCCCAGTTGGGCTATTATAGTGTGGTTGTTTGTGTCTCCATCAATGGGAACATATTATCATATTAGACAGATGTACCGGTATTCTTACTTTTTGCATAGTATATTGTGTGCTTCTCTCTAAGATTAGCTGATTGGCAGCAGGCTGCATGTGCTGTCCTGGGACAGAAAAAAATGGGGCACTACAGCACACAGGCACAGTTCTGCTATAGGATAGTGGTATCACTGGGCTGGTAGAGTTGCCTGAAACAAAACGACGCAGCATTTCTAGCTGTATTATTTGTCAGGATTTAGGGGTCCGTTTACTAAAGTGCGTTAAAAATATTCGCACAATTTATAGACAGAATTTTCGCCAAATATGTTATCGCCAGTTTACTAACCTGCGGTAAATATAAATTTGCGAATTTTCTTGCGCAAGAATAATTGTTCGGCAGTTATCGCATTTGCTGAAAATAACGCTACTTACACATTAACGCTTGGTTTACTAAACAGCGAAATGTGCTATAGACAAAATTAACGCCAGAATATTCGCAAACTTTTACCGCCACCTATGTAGTGGCGTAAAAGTATTTTTTTCGCCAGAAAATTCTCAAGGGGCAGGAAATATCCCATAATAATGGGCTTTTTTACCCATAATTCTTTGCTGACAGGAGACAGATCTGTAGTTATTGCTGACAGGATGTTTTGGCTTCTGCTTCTATCTGTTGCAACAGCAGCAGTTTCAGCTCAGAGGTGTATTATTAGCAGCGGCATCACAGTCCAAGGATTCGTCAGCCTCTACGCTTTTTTGGTTTCATTGTGATTGGCTACATTAAACTGTGCATTTCTATGAAGCAAAGAGATTGACTGGTATGATTTCTTGTTCATATGATTCTATTGGCAGAAGGGTTTATATGATGCAGACATGTTTGATTGGTGTTACTCTGGTAATGTTGTTGGATGGTATAATCATCAGTCAATAAAGTTTATAAGTTTTGAAGATGCATTTCTGGCCATAAATGTCACAGTAAAAATTTGCCATAATAACCGCCATAAAACAAGACTATTTTATAGCATAAATATTCGCAAAAACGTAATTTTTCGCCAGAAAATTCGCAACTCGCTAAAATTACCGCTAACGTAAGCTGGTTCCTTAACGTAGTTACCGCAATTGATCGCAATGACTTCTGAGCGCATCGCTGTTTAGTAAACTTAGTCGCTGCGAATATTCTGGCGTAAAAATATTCTCAGCGATAACATGCGGAAACTTAAAGTCAGATTTACCGCACTTTAGTAAACGGACCCCTTAGTTCCCTTTTAAGTTTTTCTCAAAAACATTGATAAGCAGTCTAGATTTCCTCCAGTTATCCAAGGGTAATAGTAAGACAGGGGAAAACATATGAAAGCTAAGTCAGCGGATCATGTTATCCATTTGTTATATGAGTAGTTCCTCAGGAAATGAATAAATGGAGGAGTAAATAATATCCTATATCAATGCTTACTACATATTACTTGAAATACTACCCAAAGTAACCATTATTCTGCATAACAATAAAGCTCTGAGTTGTAGAGAATAAAAATTGCTTGATAAGTCAGGAATTCTTAATGCATCTAATAAAACTATAATGATTAAAAAAAACAAACTGAGCTAACAATTATTTATTATATTAACCACAAATATCAGAACCCAAACTGAGATAATCTATTAATCATCCGGCAAAGGGTGTTCAGTGATAAGAGTACAGTGTATCCTGATAGCTCAAATCCATTTACTAGAGAATGATTAACAGAATGTATATATAAAACAGAAACTAAAGATGGCCGTACATGGGCAGATATACAGTAAGCTGCCATTTTGGTTCCTTCAAACTGATTAGGAAGCTTATCTACCCATATATTTCAATGCCTCCCCCCCAACATATATCTGGCCGAAAATGATCTAGATATATACCAAGCAGGTTTAAAATTCTGGTGATGAATGTCATCTATATATTAATAGGGAAATCTCTGTGCAATAAGAGACATGATAGCTAAGACTGTAAAGAAGCAAATGACCTCTTGCATATTGACTCCATGCCACAAGTTATTCAGACATGCAAGTTAGGGAGCCTTGGCAAAAGCAGTCAGCACAACGACTATCTCTCCTTCAGAGAAATGATGCGAGATCTTGAATGGCCACTATCCACTGATATCACATAGAAAAACTTTTATAGAACAGCGCCAGACTTGTCATCTTATTAAAAAGCCTTTATTTTAGCTTTAGGGCAACGCAGCAACGTTTCAGGCCTTTTATCAAGCTTGATAAAAGACTGCACGGCCTGAAACGTTGTGTGATGCCCTAAAGCTGAAATAAAGGCTTTTTAATAAGAAGACTACAAGTCTGGTGCTGTTCTATAAAGTTTTTCTATGCAAGTTAGGGAGCATCAGAGAATTTAGAGGGTTGGCCTGAGACTGGATATTTTTTAGCTTGAGCATACTTTACTCTTAAGCATGGAGCACGCGCTGTCCCAAACTTTTCGGCGCTTCATGTTTAACTTGACCTGGACAAATTGGCACCATCTGTGACTTTAGCTTTCCTTTCCCTCTAATATACATCCAAGCATGAGTTCCTGCTCTTGTTCATAGAACTGTAAATTCCATCCATAAGGAAAATACCCATACCATCTATATCCTAATGGGCAGTTAGGAAGATGTCTAACTGACCATCATTGAAATTAACAGCATACAAATGCCTCAACACTTGGTTAATGCCTCAAAGTGTAGCATCCATGATCCATTAACAAACAATGAAAGACTTGCATCTGAATCCTCACAATACACATAATGATCCAGCCAGTTGTAAACCAAAATCTCACAGACCTGCATCTGTTTTGTAATTCCAATGAAACGATGGGTCTTTTTATCCTTTTTTGTAGTATGTTATTAAACGGTGAATATTAAAACTCCTGATAGCCATCATTCTATATGCAAATATGTACCAGTAGGCCCAGAAGACATTCAGTTAAAATCGAGAGGGGTCAGAATCAATCTTCATGAGCAGTTTGTGCAGTTTATCAAGAGAAAGTTAAAATACAATTTCATAATTAGTGATAAAAAATGTCCATAAAAATACATAATTTTAGAAGGTGGGGCCCCAGATCAAAGGGCCAAAGATCTTGAAAGAAATCAGCAATGATAAAAACGATCTACTACTGGCAGAGCCAAAAAGTATCATCCAGATAGCATATCAATTAGTCAAAAGTAGCATATCAAAAGTCAGTTTCATGGAAGATAAAGAGAAAATGAATAAAAACCTCAGCACTATAACAAAATTGTGAACAGTCCATTCAAAATGATCACCGAATGCACTGGAAGAAGTTTATATAGCTGACTTCGTGTTGGATTTGCTAACTGGGGTCTCTGCCAGCATTTCGGACCCTTTGGTCATTTTATGTACCTTATGGCTTATGGTCACTATCAGTGCATCTGTAGAATCAACAGGCAATAGGGTTATTGGGTTGTGGAACAACTGTCAGTTCAGGTTCTGCACTAGTGACTTTGGCTGTAGTGCATATCCTTACTGGCCAGTCATGTGCCCATAGCCTGCCATTAGATAATAAGCCCCATGCATGCTTAAGCACTAATATATGGTATATGAAGGCAAACAAATGTGGTGTTCTGCAAAAATACGATTTGTATGCATTTTAATATATTTATTGTTTCATGTACAGCATTAATACAAAAGCTAAAAATCATACCACCCAACGTTAGTCAAAAGGGAAAATCCTGATTTTCTCTGCACTGAACAGCCAGAAAAAGAAACAAGGTTTCTAACTTAATTGGCTTTTGGCAGAGAGCCCAGAACAGCCACAGCTGCAGATAAGATACTTTTGTAACATTATTGAGAAAAGCAAATAAGTAATTGTAACAATATAAGATATCAGATCCCTTTGGAGACTCACAGCTTAAAGGGCAATTCACCTTCATTAGCAAAACTGTAATAACTGAAAAAAAACACAGAAATATGTTCAACTTTCATAATCTGCCAAATTTTGTAAAATGAACATGGTAATTAGGAGATGGCCACAAAAATGGGCGTGGTCAAAAGAAATTCTCCCTCTTGTGTCCCTCTTTTTATTTAAAAAATGTTGGGAGGTATGTAAAAATATATACTGCCCCACTCAAGATTTCTATTTAATAAATAAATCATAGAGATCTATAAGAACATATATATACAAATGTACTTTCCTTGCTTATATACTAGTCTGTTCTTCTAGTTGCTGCTTATGTCTCTGTACATGTGTGCGAGCCCCCATGTACGGAATACATTCAGTCGGTCATTTTTTTTTATTATTGAATAAGCAATTCCCCCAGCTGTCATTCAGATGATCTTACTGCCTTCTGCAGATCTGCCTTCTGCTGCATTCTGTAGGCTGCCAGAAGGCAGGTGATCATTGCTAGCTCGATGTACCACAGGTCATGTGATCAGAACATGGTGGAGATTTGTTTCCAAGGCAAAACAAAGAGGGATGCTGAGAATGCAGTAAGCGTCAAATTCACAGGCTGCACGAAAAGAATCTACTGATACGACTACAAGGTAAATTCGCTTGTGCACACAGAACAGCTTGCACTTCCTAAAGCCCGAGCTTTGTCTGCTTTTTTTTTCTCTTTTTATGTATTGGTGTGTGAAAGGCTAGGAACAGATGGAGTGGTAACAGCAGTGTATCCTCCAGCTGGGGGAAGCATCTATTCAGGGTGCAAACGACAATACATTTGACTTTACACGTTATATTTCAGTTCTGCTTATCCGTAGGTGATTTTAACTTGGGTAGGTCTAACCCCATTTTTGTATGTGCATAAATGTCATTGCAATTAGCTGTAAGTCTTCTCTCTTCCCAAATAATCCGTTGCATCTCTCTTCCGTGGGGATTATTTAACTGTTACCCTTTGCCTGCTTTCATTTGTACGTGCTGTACGCTGGTTCACTGGCAGTAAAATACTGATGTTCAGGCACAGTCATGTTTCTGTAATACGCTTTAAACTTAGCATTATCCAGCAATAAACAGAAAGCTGTTATTTCCCTGTGACTTCCCTCACCCAGTTTGTTTCATTATCTGTTGTAGGAACAGCATGAGAATTGTATTTGTTAATAATGAACAAAAGATAGATAATGAGTGCAGCTCAGTAATTAAAGGCACAGCTATGCAACAAACAGGCTTTTATTGTTTGTGAACTACGTATCCCAGCAAGCCCCATCAGACCAAAGGCTGTCATGACATTTGTTTCCTACAATGTTAACAAACAGCAGTGTTTTAAAAGCAACTTCTCAAAAGGCAGTGGACAGGGTAGCCTAAAGCTTAGTGCAACTACTACAAATAAGACGCAATTGCGCTGAATATTTTCAAAGTCCAGTTGGTCAGCATGGGACTGGGGGGTCAGGGGCTGCCACTTCAGTAGCCTACACATCCCACCCCTGCGCCTCCTGCCCCAGCCGCAACTCCCCTCTTTCTTCTGGGCCCCTGTTCCAGCTGCAACCTCCTTGCCCCCACTGCGCACATAATTTATCTTGTTGGGGCCACATTCAGGGACCATGGGGGGAGGTAAGCACACCGGTCTGGCCAGGGTCCACAAGGTTTTTTCCATGTATCCCGCTAGCCCAGTCTGCCCCTGATTGTGTGCTATCCATTTGGGGTAACTTGCATTGGGAACCCTGGAGCTGTGCAAAGACCACCCTTTCACACAAGTACCTCTAATAAATAGGTTTTTATTTGTGCAACTACAACTAGTACAACTGGTAGCAGACATAAATAATCCCTGTAATATTTATATACCTATGTTTTTTAAAGTTGCTGATAACTGCTATACAGAGCACACCAGTGTATAATTATAATTAAAGAAGAAATGGATTGCAAACTGTATGTATTATGTTAAAGACACATATATAACAAGCAATAACTGTCCCAGAGAATGACACAAAATGTACTGGCAACAGTTGTTTATTAACTTTGTGATATATCTGCTTGACAGAATTATAGCTTTCAAATGATTCAAAGCATGTAGAAAGTCACATGAGTATAACGTTTTAACCTGCCTTTACCAGCAGTGGGAGTCTGTTGCAACTGTATATATTTTAGGTGCTTTAGTAGGGTGATCCCTGCCGTTGGAATCTTAATGTAATACATTTATTTACAATCATGCTCATTTGATGTTCATGTATTTGATCACACTATTTATTTAGCCAGCACCTTCCTTAAGGTGCATGGTATTGAGAAGAGCACAGGAACATGTGCAGGTGAAGTATTATATCATTATTACTTTCCTATTAAATACATATGGGAAAGTAAGGCCAGTGGCAGAAGCAGATTTCTGCATAGAAACGCTAAATTATACATTTTTGTGCTGAAATACAGGTATATACTCTGATAGACAGGTGCCTGTCACTGTTGACACTGTTCACACAACACAAGACAGGAGCAGATTGACATTTTCTCTACTGGCATATCTACGTTAGTAGAGGAAACACTCTAATGTGCTACTAAATTAAAACTATGTACCCTGCCCTGGGAATATGCATGTGCTTATGTGTATATATTTCTGATTTGATATTAAGTATAGATGCTTGTGCTAAGCATTTTAAAGAGGTATAAACATTGCCAAGGTCAATGGCATAACCTGAGAGCACTGAGCCCAACTGAAAAAAAATCTTTGGAGGAGCCCATTGCTAAAGGCCCCCATACATGAGCAGATATAAACCAACAAATTAAGTCAGCAGCTTATTGGACAGTGTATAGGGCTTCCCCGATTGATATGGGTCCAAAAGTCAGCCAGATGTTGATCAAACGGGTTTAGAAATCCATTTGGATCGACGACTGCATTGGTTCGTTCATGTGGTCCTTGATCCAAACGCCCAAATTTTCCTCATTGTGATCCAATCATTGGGCCCTAGGGGCCACAATCGGATCAGCCCAGTATCGCCCACCTCAAGGTGGGCATATCGGGGAGAGATCCACTCGTTTGACAAACAAGCGGATCTCCATAAGTATGGCCAGCTAACAGTCCACCTCCTCAAGGATCATTTGCACCTACCTATTGCTGCTAGTTTGTGGGAGGTGATGAAATTTTAAGGTAGAAACGTGGCTGGGGGGGCTACTATACAGCAGACCCCACATTCCTGGTCCCCCTGCCCCCCATGGGGTCTGATGTATTGTAATAACACACTGCTGAAATAAATCACTGGAAGATTGCCCCTTCAATTACAACCTTCAAATCCAGGGATGACTGGACTAAGCACAAGATAACTTAGTATATTTGAGCACACAATCCATTCAAATGCTCAGTGGCATTGACGTCCAGGAAATATCCCTAACATATTAGCTTAAAATATATGTGCTTGGTACCAGCCATGTACCAGGCATGTACATTTATTGAAAAAAGGTTCACACAGAAGGGGATAAACAGGTTGCTGCCTTACATATAATTATATTGATTGATAACTATAATACTTCTAACCTCTTGACTATAAAAAGTCTTAACCACTATTGTTGATCGTTTGTTAACATCTTGTATGTTAAGAGGGCACGTCATAAAGAAAACTATAACTATACAATAGATATAAATTAGATCAACAACAAATAATCCTGGCAGGATTATTGTTTGATACTTCCTGCCCATTAGGTAGAGACACAACACATGACTTTTCCAAGTTCAAAGTTTTCCTTAAAGAAATTGTTCAGTGTAAAAATAACAACTTGGTAAATAGATAGGTTGTGCAAAATAAAAAAATGTTTTCACTATAGTTAGGCTGGATAGCTAACATAATAGCCAGAAAACTACTTCCTGCTACTTCAGAGACTTGAAGGGGGGCCACGTGGGTCATATCTGTTGCTTTTGAATCAGAGCTGAATGCTGAGGATCAATTGCAAACTCACTGAACAGTTATGTCCCATGTGCCCCCCCCCTTCAAGTCACTGACTAACTCAGAGTTAGAGAGCTGAAAAGTAGAAAGTAGCGTTCTGTTCTGTTATGTTAGACATCCATTCACTCCAGCCTTTATAGATTTTTGCCTGTCTAACTATATTAGAAATGTTTTTTATTTTGCACATACTATCTATTTACCCAGTTTGTGTTTTTACACTGAACTGTTCCTTTAAGACCTCTTATGCATTAACTTAAATAAAACTGCATTAAAAGAAAGCGTGATACACTAGGGCAGGGGTCCCCAACCTTTTTTAACCCGTGAGCCACATTCACATGTAAAAGGAGTTGAGGAGCAACACAAGCATTATAAAACATCCTGGGGTGTGCCAAATAAAAGATGTGATTGGCTATTCAGTTTCCCTATGTGGATTGGCAGCCTAAAAGTGGCTCTGTTTGGCCATAAACCTGTTTTTTATGCAATTAAAACTTGCCTCCAAGCCAGGAATTGAAAAATAAGCACTTGCTTTGAGGCTTTGAGGAGCAACATCTAAGGGGTTGGAGAGCAACATGTTGCTCACGAGCTACTGGTTGGGGACCACTGCACTAGGGGCTGCCAATATTTGAAATAATAAAAGGATTCCAACACTGGAAGAAGTGATGTCCAGTGCACCCCACTCATGATGCAAAAGGCTACAATCTTGAAATGGTAAAAAAGCAGGAACAGTGTTTTTATTAGCGCAACATGTTTTCGAGCACAAGGCTCTTTATCAAGTAGGGGCTGCCAATATGTTAGGCGCTCTGAGTGTATTAAAATAAAAATTAGGGTTCAGGATATCCACAGAACCAATAATATGTTTCATACTCTATTCATAAGCCAAGTCACATGGGTGTGCCTTGTGTCATTGGCTTCTAGGGATGTCGCGGACTGTTCTGCGGCGAACTTGTTCGCGCGAACATCGGCTGTTCGCGTCCGCCGCAAGTTCGAGAACGTCGTGCGACGTTCGCCAATAGGCGTTCGCGTCAAAATCGTTCGACCATTCGACCATTCGGTCGCTAAAATCGAACGATTTTCGTTCGATTCGAACGAAAATCGTTCGATCGAACGATTAAAATCCTTCGATCGTTCGAATCGAACGATTTTCGGATGTTCGAAGTTCGCGAATTGTTCGTGAACTGTTCGCATTTTTTGCCGGTGTTCGCGAACGGCGTTCGCGAACACATTATCGGCGGTTCGCTACATCCCTATTGGCTTCAGAAGAATACTATCATTATTATGAAAAGGATGGACCACACCCCCAATACATTTTATGAAACAATAAACAAAGGGGATGTTCACTGCATCGAATTACCCTGTGAGTCAGTTGATTGTCTCTTCTATAGTTTTGCCTGAAACCCATAACTAAAACTCTTTTACCTAGTTATGCATAAAAAAATAATTTTCTGGTATGATTTCTTTCTGGCAAACAACAATCCTGACATGCTTTATGGATTAATATTAAAAAAAACACTCATGATCAGAATAACTGCCCCACAAGGCAGGCAGTACTGGATCAGCCCATCAGGATACTGGGCAATATCCCCGTGGGACTTCATTCTTTTTAAAGGGATACTGTCATGGGAAAAAAAAAAATTCCAAAATGAATCAGTTAATAGTACTGATTCAGCAGAATTCTGCACTGAAATCCATTTCTCAAAAGAGCAAACAGATTTTTTTATATTCAATTTTGAAATCTGACATGGGGCTAGACATATTGTCAATTTCCCAGCTGCCCCAAGTCATGTGACTTGTGCTCTGATAAACTTCAATCACTCTTTACTGCTGTACTGCAAGTTGGAGTGATATCACCCTCCTCCCTTTTCCCCCCCAGCAGCCAAACAAAAGAACAATGGGAAGGTAACCAGATAACAGCTCCATAACAGCTGCCTGGTAGATCTAAGAACAACACTCAATAGTGAAAACCCATGTCTCACTGAGACACATTCAGTTACATTGAGAAGGAAAAACAGCAGCCTGCCAGAAAGCATTTCTCTCCTAAAGTGCAGGCACAAGTCACATGACCAGGGGCAGCTGGGAAATTGACAAAATGTCTAGCCCCATGTCAGATTTCAAAATTAAATATAAAAAAATCTGTTTGAGAAATGGATTTCAGTGCAGAATTCTGCTGGAGTAGCACTATTAACTGATGCGTTTTGAAAAAAAACATGTTTTCCGATGACAGGATCCCTTTAAAGAGATTCTGACACCAGAAATTTCACCTTTTTTTACATCTACCATAAAATTGACTTTGCATGCTTCTTATAATTTTGCCATAAAGTATTTACCCAATGCTTTTACATTATCTATCTGACTCCATATGATTGCCTATGAGGGGGCTGCCATATTTGTGCAGTAGAAGTCCATTAGCATTAAAAACTGACAGGCTGAGATGGGACAGTCAGATTGGCAAAACAGTCAGGTTTAGGAATTTCAACTAACAATTACTTAGAAAAAAAACCTCTCAGCAAAAAAAACGATCAACATGACCTATAGGTAACTTTTAATGTACATTCATATTTTAAAAAGTAGTTTTTTAGTGTCAGTATCACTTTAAGTTGTTAGAAAATGTCTTACTGTTACATATGTATGTGTTCTCTGGACTTGACTCTGTGCTCTGGCTTGGCTTATATGGAGTTATTCTGTTCCCTCGTCTCACTGTACTTTGTCTCTGCTGCACCGCCAAATCTGCACCTATTCATAGAAATAATTAACTTCATCTTTTTTCACTTGGTTTGTTTTAAAGAAGCTTCTTAAGCCTAAATAGGCAGCAGCAGTGGGCCACCATAATGTAGGTGAGTTACCTTTAAGGTAACTTTTAGTATGTTATAGATTTGCCAATTCTAATTCAATTGGTTTTGATTATTTATTTTTGATAGTTTAATAACTATTTTACATTTTCTTCTGACTCTTTGCAGCTTTCAAAAGCTTTCACTGACCCCTTCTAAAAATCAAATGCTCTGTAAGGCTACAAATGTATTGTTATTTCTAATTTTTGGTACTCACCTTACTTTTCAGGCCCTCTCATATTCATATTCCAGTCTCTTATTCAAATCAGTGCATTGTTTGCTAGGGTAATTTGAACCCTAGCAACCACATTGCTGAAATTGCAAACTGGAGAGCTGCTGAATAGAAAACTAAATAACTCAAAAACCACAAATAATAAAAAATTAAAACCAATTGCAAATTGTCCCAGAACAGCACTCTCTGCATAATACTAAAAGCTATTTCAAAGGTGAACAACCCCTTTAAGCAAAGGGTTCATTCAAGGCTGTTAGACCGCATCCAGCCAGAAGGAGCTGCAGACAGTGGTGGAACTACCGGGGGAGCAGGGGGTGCGAGCGGGCCAGGGCCCCCTGGCAGCCCGCACGCCACTAAAATTCGGCCCGAAAATCTCGTACGGAGGTGGGTGGGGGGCCCGGCTGCGCGTCACGCACCAGGGCCCGCCCCCCTCTAGTTAAGTTTCTGGCTGCAGATAAGGCAGATCATAAAGAGACATACAATGCACAGCGACTCTGCAGGACAAAACCTTTTGAAAAAATATAAACTGGACTTGGATTGAGGCTACAAGACATATTCTTCTCAAACATTTTCCACTGTAATGAATGCACAAATTAATGCAGATCCAAATTACAGAAATATCTCTTATCCAGAAAACCCTCAGGTCCCAAGAATTCCAAAACAGAAAGTGTACAAAGTGCAATAAAAACTGTACGTGCACATTGCATTCTGGAATTGTTGAAGGTCTCTGCTCTATTTAAAATTGCAGAGACCTGTGGCTTCCCCTACAAATACATCAGTGCTAACTGCATTGGTCAGGGCCTCTATCAGGGGGCACAGGGGCACTGCTGTACCGGACACAGGCCTGAAGGGGGGCCTGGCTGTGTTGCACTGTTTGAATTAGCCTGGCCCTCTTAACAGCGCCAAAGTTCATGTGCCGCCGAAGTGGCAAAGACTCAAAACCGTGTCAGAGACCCAAAGCTGCGAAAAGAGCCAAAGCCAAGAAAAGACCAGAAGCTACGAAAGGAACCAAAGGATACTGAAGAAGCTGAAGAAGAACCTAAGGTAAGTTCTACTGAACACCAATGTTTTTGTAAAAACTTTTATGGGGGGCCCTAGCACAATTTTTTTTTAATGTATAGGGGGGGCCCTTACCACCAATGATTTTTTTTTAACTTGTAGGGGGACCCTGACCACCAGGACTGGACTGAGATTCAAAATAGGCCCTGGCATTTCAGGTACACAGAGGCCCAAACAGGCCACTCAGCAGCCCAAACAGCCCCCCACCAGCCCAATATATAGTGACTGTATAGTGACAGCCCTGGGGTGGGCAGGGACCAGGGGCCCAGAAAATTTTGCTGTACGGGGCCGTGATTTCTGATGGCGGCCCCGGGGAAGGCACTTAGGCGTCTTGTTGAAATGTGCAAGTTAAGGAGGCCATATATATATATATGTTGTGTTCTGCAACCTTTATCAAGATGTGTTACTTAAGTAACACATCTTGATAAAGGTTGCAGAACACAACCGAAACGTCGATGTATAACCGATGTAATTGCTCTTTGTATTCTAAATAAACCCTTTGGAGTAAAGAAGATACGGTGTGCGTGCTACTCTCTGGTCTTGTACAACGTTCAACTACAGCACAGCACCCGACATTTACTTAACAGCAGATAGCGTGTGCGGATTTTGGAGTCTTTTATATATATATATATATATATATATATATATATATATATATATATATATATATATATATATATATATATATATATATATATATATATATATATATATAAAACAAACAAGAGAAAGTTGTGCTCACCACTATTTTTTAAAACCATTAGGCGGGGGTGCAATGAGGGTGTGACCACAAAATACATATAGTCAACTACAAGAGGTCCTCTGCACTCAACCCATTATCAATATATTTAAGACAGCGACATTTTGTGCATACTGCTACTAAAAAATGCCTTACCCTTTAAACAACACAGGGATTGTTTGTCCATATATTGCAATATATTTAAGCTGGCCAACTACGTCAAAGTCATCCCATATCTGGCCAGTCTTGTAGTTGACTATATATATATATATAATACACAAAAGCCATGAATATCCTGTAAATTATATCCTTATAAACGGTGAGTTCTGATGTCATCAGTTATAAACGGTGAGTAGTGATGTCATTTCTGTCACATGACTCATTGAAATTTGTGTATTATAATAAATAAAGTACCCCCAGTTGTAAAATATGAGGATATTAGAAGTTACCTCGGAGTTCCATGACCTGTATAAAAACACTCGGCCTTCGGCCTCGTGTTTTTATATGGTCATGGAACTCCTCAGTAACTTATAATATCCCTATATTTTACAAAAGGGGGTACTTTATTCACTATATATAGACTGTATTTATGTATACTGTATCAGTAATTAAGTTTAAAAAGTCTAATACTGTGAGCAGTTAGTATCAGTTTCACTTCATACTGTCGTATCCTTTATTAGACATTGAATAGCGTGTCTGCAGTAGTGTGGCTGCTTTGGCTGACAAGCATCTGAACCTTTTTCAACACTTACTAACCACCAATGATTAAACATCAGTGCTCTATAAAACTGTTCCATAAATGTATTATGTGTTTCTTGACCCATCAAGCAGGCAAATGCAGACACATACAGTAAAACATACATTAGAAGTCCATTATCAAAATTCAAAGTTGTAAATTTGTGAGTTTTTTTAACAACAATGTTATTGTTATGATCACTTGCTATCACCTATCTTAATTTTCAGGCCTTCTCCTGTTTATATTCCAGTCTTTCATTCAAATCATTGCCTAATTGGTATGGCACCTGTTATCCAGAATGCTCGGGACCTGGGGTTTTCTGGTTAACCATTTCTTTCCATAATTTGGATCTTCATACCTTAAGTCTACTGGAAAATCGTGTAAATATTAATTAAACCAAATAAGATGGTTTTGCTTCCAATAAGGATTAATTATATCTTAGTTTGGATCAAGTACAAGGTACTGTTTTGTTATTACAGAGAAAAAGGAAATCATTTTTTAAAATCTGAATTATTTGATTATAACAGAGTCTATGGGAGACGGCTTTTCCGTAGTTCGGAACTTTCTGGATAATGGGTTTCCAGATAACAGATCCCATACCTGTATTACATTTAATTTTTTATTTTCCCAAAAAAAAGATCCTATTTACAAGTTATTCTGAATTGAGAAAGCCAGTTGGATGACTGGCAACACAACAAGTCCAGTTGATTTGACTTATTTCTACAGATATTGTCAATGACCTAATACCAGAGTACTGAATTTTAGGTATTTCCTTTTATATATATTGTATACTACTTTGACATTTTTCAGAAATTTCAGGGCTGGGGCCTTCTGCTGGCAATATCTTCTGCTGCACTTTTTTGCATAAGCATTTTACTTAACTAGATGCTGTTGTTGATCCAGGTTTTGGTCTAATTGCTGCTTTGGAGAATTGTTTTACCTTCTTCTTAGGCAAACTGAGGGCAGCTGCAGACAGATTTATGTTCCTTGTCTTACTGCATAATCTAGGTAACTATATATGCAATGGGTGTGTATTAGAATCACATGGAAGTGCATGATATTCCTCAATTACTTTAGGGTTGAGAAACATGTGATTTGTAGACAGCTGCAATCGGAGACCATACACCGATGTGCATAAGGGTTAAACATTAATTTTAATCAAAGGAATCATTTAATTGTATCACGATGGGCACAATTCCTGGTATTCCTGTTCAGTCCTAGTAGATTTATGTTGTCCAGTAAATAATGATGTACATTTCTTGACATTTGAAAGAGAAATAATGATGTTAAATGAAGATGACAAGAGAAAGCAAATGTTTGCATACAGCACATATGTCATTTGTTTTACTAATGGCCGTGTATAATAGCTGTATAAGATACCCTGGCCATTTGAGAAAATGTTCACATCAATAAAAAGCCAAAAAGAATGTAGTGCAGTTCCCTGATCACATTGTCCCTTTATAAGGTATTCTAGCAAGTTCTATAGAGGGATCATCCACTGTTGAAATAATAACAGTACATTTGATTGTTTCCACCTAGCAATGAGAAATTAAAACAACCAACTGTACTTTGCTTCTTGCAACATATGTCTTTTCTGGGCCAGTTCCATTCATAAACGAGCGTCGTTGTCTTTTATAAATGGAGCATTGTTCTAATTCCTTATTTAATTCCTCATTTAATTAAAATGAACTGTGTTTAGAAATGCCTTGTGGGAATGAGGAGTGTGTTTTCTTTACATATGCAAGGATGAAGACAAATTGAAATTTTGTTATTCGACTCTACAGCTGGAGTTTTAATATGGCCTGCTGCTTAAAGGGATACTGTCATGGGAAAAAATTTTTTTTTCAAAATGAATCAGTTAATAGTGCTGTTCCAGCAGAATTTTCCACTGAAATCCATTTCTCAAAAGAGCAAACAGATTTCTTTTGTATTAAATTATGAAATCTGACATGGGGCTAGACATTTTGTCAATTTTCCAGCTGCCCCTGGTCATGTGACTTGTGCCTGCACTTTAGGAGAGAAATGCTTTCTGGCAGGTTGCTGTTTTTCCTTCTCAATATAACTGAATGTGTCTCACTGAGACATGGGTTTTTACTATTGAGTGTTGTTCTTAGATCTACCAGGCAGCTGTTATCTTGTGTTAGAGAGCTGCTATCTGGTTACCTTCCCATTGTTCTGTTGTTAGGCTGCTGGGGTAGAAAAGGGAGGGGGTGATATCACTCCAACTTACAGTACAGCAGTAAAGAGTGATTGAAGTTTATCAGAGCACAAGTCACATGACTTGGGGCAGCTGGGAAATTGACAATATGTCTAGCCCCATGTCAGATTTCAAAATTGAATATAAAAAAATCTGTTTGCTCTTTTGAGAAATGGATTCCAGTGCAGAATTCTGCTGGAGCAGCACTATTAACTGATTCATTTTGAAAAAATGTTTTTTCCCATGACAGTATCCCTTTAAGGATAAGTAAAAAAAATGTAGTAGTGTGTGTGTGTGTGTATATATATATATATATATATATATATATATATATATATATATATATATATATATATATATATATATATATATATATATATATATAAAAACACACAGGTAAGGCAGCACTCACTTGATCAGAAAACGTGTATTAGATATAAAACATCAGGCTACGTTTCGGGCATGCATCGTGCCCTTTATCGAGCCAAAGGTTACACATGGTTTACAGGTGTGCAAGGTCAGGTGACTTAAAAAGTAGTAATCAGTGACATCAGCGTTAAGTATACAGGTGTGACCCCTATAGGTCAAGGTTCACATTATATTACATACACATTGCCCTTACCCTTCATGTGTCTAATTTAACCTATGATAGCCAGCATAGTTTACAAATTATACAAACATGATTTATTGACAGGCTCAGTCCAAATTGTGTCTAAATCACATCAGGTTTTTTAGAAACTCATAAAAAGAGGTACAGATCGTAATCCCTATTTAATCCTTTGGGTTGTAAGGATCCTAATTTGTGGATCCGCCACACCTCTCTCTGTTTTAAACGGAGTTCACGAGTTCACGATCCAGTTCACGATCACCTCCACAGGGGACAACAAAGAGTCGATCATCTGGGCCCCACGGAACATTTTTTAGTCAAAACCAACAAAGGAGACACAGGAGATATACACGTAGAGGAGGCTCCAGACACAGGAGGAGGTTCTCGACGTCCTCAGCGAGGGTGCAGCAAGAAAGTGATAAGCAAATAATCTATAATATATCAAGTAAAAGGCTAACTGAGTTGGAAAAATCTGTGCTGGCCTTAGGACTGAATTTCTGTCCAGAGACTGTACCGGACTCACTTCAACTTGATATTGATCTATACCGTTTTTTTCGCTCATTAAGATTAAAAGTACACTTTGCAACTAATCCCTCTTTTAAGAATGACATTATACACGACAATAGCTGTTTGGATATATCCACTTGGGATTTGCACAATAAAAGAAGGTTTGTTCCGCCCACCACCTATCCCGCAGTCGAAACATATATCAAAACCATCCATGATGAGATTCGACAACGGGGATGGGAGGAGGGCTTGAACAACCCAATTATACAATATATCACTAAACAGCAAAGAGAAGCCCTTAATGGTTTATCACAGAGGACAGATATCATCTATGTAGGTGAGACCACGCAGATGATTAAATCACGTATCTCACAACATAGATCTGCTATTAATTTAGGTAATATGAGTCAGCCGGTGTCCAAGCACTTCCTGGAGAAAGGACATAGTGCTGATCAACTCAGATTTATGGTGCTTGAAATGATCCCCCCACTCAAAAATGGAGGTGATCGTGAACTCCGTTTAAAACAGAGAGAGGTGGATCCACAAATTAGGATCCTTACAACCCAAAGGATTAAATAGGGATTACGATCTGTACCTCTTTTTATGAGTTTCTAAAAAACCTGATGTGATTTAGACACAATTTGGACTGAGCCTGTCAATAAATCATGTTTGTATAATTTGTAAACTATGCTGGCTATCATAGGTTAAATTAGACACATGAAGGGTAAGGGCAATGTGTATGTAATATAATGTGAACCTTGACCTATAGGGGTCACACCTGTATACTTAACGCTGATGTCACTTCCTGATTACTCCTTTTTAAGTCACCTGACCTTGCACACCTGTAAACCATGTGTAACCTTTGGCTTGATAAAGGGCACGATGCATGCCCGAAACGTAGCCTGATGATTTATATCTAATACACGTTTTCTGATCAAGTGAGTGCTGCCTTACCTGTGTGTTTTTTTTGTATGAGGAGGAGGAGAGATCCGGCAATCCCTCTGAAGGCTGTGCACCACGAATTTTCTTTCCCTAATTGGAGAGTGCTGATACTGTGAGTTACTATATATATATATATATATATATATATATATATATATATATATATATATATATATATATATATATATATATATATATATATATATATATATATATATATATATATATATATATATATATATATATATATATATATATATAGTGAACAAAAAACCAGCACCAAGGGTCTTGAGATGAAAAAAACTTTTATTTACATGGTATGTAAAACAGATGTTTCGGTCCCTATTGGGAACTTTTTCAAGGTAATATTACATACACAGAAATTCCATTAAATACCCTCCACTCACATCACATGTCCTCATGTGCAGATTTAATTCTTTGTATGGCCGTTTAAACAGCAGGAGTGAGAACATACATATGATATCACTTGTAATTCTTACTTGTTTGTAAAAATATTAATAAAACATTTAGTTAGGTACCTTGTGTACTAAAATGCTGCGTGCTTAAAATCGTGATCAGGTTAAAAAAACCTTAAAACCTCTTTAGCCATACTTATTGTATCACCTTAAGGATATCACTGACCTTACATCTAACATTCAACTTGTTTAGCAAAATATATAATCTGTTGCAAAGTATCTTTTGTTTCAAAATCATAAATTTCTAATCTGTTTCAACATATCATTTGTATCAAAATGTTTGGGAACAAATCATTAAGATGGTTAGAAGTAACATACAATTGGTTACATTGTTTCACTGTCATAAGACACACATGCTTTATCTCTTATCTAGAAACCCATTAAACTGGAAGGTAGAGTTTAGTCCTTTGGGAGCCACACACCCTAATGCGAATGTCCAGAATGCTTCTTTCTGTAACAGAATCCGGTCAGCACTACGTGGATTCTTTACCAAGTCAATAGGCATGCATTTGAATGAAGAAATTGGGTGTAATATATATATATATATATATATATATATATATATATATATATATATATATATATATATATATATATATATATGTATTACACAATAGGGATGTAGCGAACGTCGGAAAAAAAGTTCGCGAACATATTCGCGAACTTGCGCAAAAATGCGAGCGGTTCGCGAACGGTTCGCGAACCCCATAGACTTCAATGGGAAGGCGAACTTTAACATCTAGAAAAGACATTTCTGGCCAGAAAAATGATTTTAAAGTTGTTTAAAGGGTGCAACGACCTGGACAGTGGCATGCCAGAGGGGGATCAAGGGCAAAAATGTATCTGAAAAATCTGCCTGTGTGTGCTTGGAAGAGATAGTGTAGGGGGAGAGCTGTTAGTGATTTCAGGGACAGATGATAGTAAGTTTGCTGGCTAGTAATCTGCTTGATACTGCTCTGTATTGGAGGGACAGAAGTCTGCAGGGATTTGAGGGACATTTTAGCTTAGGTAGCTTTGCTGGCTAGTAATCTACTGTTCTCTTTAAACAACTGCCATACGTTGACCTTGTAGGCATTGTTTGCCCAGTTTTTTTGGACGCAGCCACTGAAGCACAGTTGCCAGAAAAAATATGCCATATAAATGCTGAAAATAGTCATTTTTCGCCATACGTTGACCTTGTAGACATTGTTTGCCCAGTTTTTTTGGACGCAGCCACTGAAGCACAGTTGCCAGAAAAAATATGCCATATAAATGCTGAAAATAGTAATTTTTCGCCATACGTTGACCTTGTAGACATTGTTTGCCCAGTTTTTTTGGTTGCAGCCACTGAAGCACAGTTGCCAGAAAAAATATGCCACATAAATGCTGAAAATAGTCATTTTTTGCCATATACGTTGAGTCAACGTATGGCAAAAAATGACTATTTTCAGCATTTATATGGCATATTTTTTCTGGCCTCTGTGCTTCAGTGGCTGTGGCCAAAAAAACTGGGCAAACAATGCCTACAAGGTCAACGTCGTTGACCTTGTAGGCATTGTTTGCCCAGTTTTTTTTGGCCACAGCCACTGAAGCACAGAGGCCAGAAAAAATATGCCATATAAATGCTGAAAATAGTCATTTTTTTGGTCGCAGCCACTGAAGCACAGTTGCCAGAAAAATTATGCCATATAAATGCTGAAAATATAAATTTTTTTGGTTGCAGCCACTGAAGCACAGAGGCCAGAAAAATTATGCCATATAAATGCAGAAAATATGCATTTTTTTGGTCGCAGCCACTGAAGCACAGTTGCCAGAAAAAATATGCCATATAAATGCTGAAAATAGTAATTTTTTTTGGTTGCAGCCACTGAAGCACAGAGGCCAGAAAAATTATGCCATATAAATGCAGAAAATATGCATTTGTTTGGTCGCAGCCACTGAAGCACAGTTGACAGAAAAATTATGCCATATAAATGCTGAAAATATAAATTTTTTTGGTTGCAGCCACTGAAGCACAGAGGCCAGAAAAATTATGTCATATAAATGCAGAAAATAGGCATTTTTTTGGTCGCAGCCACTGAAGCACAGAGGCCAGAAAAAATTAAACCAGTAGGGTTTGCACCCTAGTTTGTAACGGTGGCGGAGGGAGGAGGAGGACGCTAAAGGACAGCTGTGTGTGGAGTCATGAGGCTTGAAGAGAAGGACAGCTGCATAGAAGTCAGAACAAGTCTTCCGGCGTGCAGTAACCCTCCGAGATCCACCCCTCATTCATTTTAATAAAGGTCAGGTAATCGACACTTTTGTGACCTAGGCGAGTTCTCTTCTCAGTTACAATCCCTCCTGCTGCACTGAAGGTCCTTTCTGAGAGCACACTTGAGGCTGGGCAAGACAAGAGGTTCATGGCAAATTGTGACAGCTCTGGCCACAGATCAAGCCTGCGCACCCAGTAGTCCAGGGGTTCATCGCTCCTCAGAGTGTCGATATCTGCAGTTAATGCCAGGTAGTCCGCTACCTGCCGGTCGAGGCGTTCTTTGAGGGTGGATCCAGAAGGGTTGTGGCGCTGCCTTGGACAGAAAAACATTTGCATGTCTGACGTTACAGACTGGCCAAAGGGCTTTGTCCTTGCAGGTGTGCTCGTGGCAGGATTACTGGCACCTCTGCCCCTGGAATGTTGATGAGTTCCTGAAGTGACATCACCCTTAAAAGCATTGTACAACATGTTTTGCAGGCTGGTTTGTAAATGCCGCATCTTTTCGGACTTGTGGTATGTTGGTAACATTTCTGACACTTTATGCTTGTACCGAGGGTCTAGTAGCGTTGCGACCCAGTACAGGTCCTTCTCCTTAAGCCTCTTGATACGGGGGTCCTTCAACAGGCATGACAGCATGAAAGACCCCATTCTCACAAGGTTGGATGCAGAGCTATCCATCTCCGCTTCCTCATTATCAAGGACTGCATCATCCACGGTCTCCTCCCCCCAGCCACGTACAAGACCAGGGGTCCCCAAAAGGTCACCACTAGCCCCCTGGGAAGCCTGCTCCTGTTGGTCCTCCTCCTCCTCCTCCACAAAGCCACCTTCCTCCTCTGACTCCACTTCTGGCACCTCTCCCTGCGTTGCAGCAGGTGCCTGGGTTCGTTCTGGTGATTCCGACCAGAAATCGCGCGCTTCCAGCTCCTCGTCACGCTGGTCTACAGCCTCATCTGTCACTCGTCGCACGGCACGCTCCAGGAAGAAAGCGAAGGGTATTAGGTCGCTGATGGTGCCTTCGGTGCGACTGACCATATTTGTCACCTCTTCAAAAGGTCGCATGAGCCTGCAGGCATCGCGCATAAGCACCAGTAACGGGGGAAAAAAATCCCCAGCTGTGCAGATCCAGTCCTACCACCCAGTTCAAAAAGGTACTCGTTGACGGCCCTTTGTTGTTGCAGCAGACGTTCCAACATAAGGAGCGTTGAATTCCAGCGAGTCTGGCTGTCAGAAATCAAACGCCTGACTGGCATGTTGTAGCGCTGCTGAATGTCAGCAAGGCGTGCCATGGCTGTGTAGGAACGTCTGAAATGGGCCGACACCTTTCTGGACTGGGTGAGAACGTCCTGGAATCCTGGGTACTTGGAGACAAAACGTTGGACTATTAAATTTAACACATGTGCCATGCAGGGCACATGTGTTAAATTGCCTAGTCTCAACGCTGCCAACAGATTGCTTCCATTGTCACACACCACTTTTCCGATCTGCAGTTGGTGTGGGGTCAGCCACCGATCGGCCTGTGACTGCAGAGATGACAGGAGTACAGATCCGGTATGGTTTTTGCTTTCCAGGCACGTCATCCCCAAGACAGCGTGACAACGGCGTACCTGGCACGTCGAATAGCCTAGGGGGAGCTGGGGGTGCACAGGTGTGGAGGAGGAGAAGGAGGACCCAGCAGCAGAGTAAGAAGAAGAAGAAGACGAGGTAGAGAGCGATGGAGGAGTAGAGGTGGTGGCAGAACCGCGTGCAATCCGTGGCGGTGACACCAACTCCACTGTTGTTGTTGAGCTACCCATTCCCTGCTTCCCAGCCATTACCAAGTTCACCAGTGGGCAGTGTAGGTGACATACCTGCCCTGACCATGCTTGGAGGACCATGCGTCAGTAGTCATATGGACCTTTGGCCCAACACTAAGTGACAGAGATGCGGTAACTTGGCTCTGCACATGTTGGTACAGGTGTGGTATTCCCTTTTTAGAAAAAAAATTGCGGCTGGGTACCTTCCACTGCGGTGTCCCAATTGCTACAAATTTGCGGAAGGCCTCAGAGTCCACCAGCTGGTATGGTAAAAGCTGGCGGGCTAAGAGTGCAGACAAGCCAGCTGTCAGACGCCGGGCAAGGGGTGACAGTCAGACATTGGCTTCTTACGCTCAAACATGGCCTTCACAGAAACTTGGCTGGTGCAGATGACTGGGAATGGGAACAGGTGGTCAAGGTGGAAGGCGGAGTGGAGGGTGGTTCAGACGGGTCAAGGAGAGCAGAGGTAGAGCAGTAAGATGCTGGACCAGAAGGAGTGTGGCTTTTAGTTTGCCTGTTGCCTTTGAGGTGTTGCTCCCAAAGTGCTTTGTGCTTGCCGCTCATGTGCCTTCGCATAGAAGTTGTACCTATGTGCTGTTGGGCTTACCAAGGCTCAGTTTCTGACTGCACTCATTGCAAATTACAATGCTTTTGTCAGAGGCACACACATTAAAAAAATCCCACACTGCTGACTTTTTGGAAGTGTGCGATCTGGCGGTAACAGTAGAAGTTGGCGGAGTTTGCGTATTGGCGGCAATGGCGGGTGCGTTGGCCGCTGAACACAGGTGCCGATACATGTTGTTGCCCTACTGATCCCTGCGGGCTGTCCTCCTGCTTCTTCTAAGTCTTATTCTCCTACTGCCTCTCTGACTCTCCGTCTCTCCATCTGAACTACCCTCCTCTTGCTCTCTTCTACTAGGCACCCACAAAACATCAATCTCCTCATCATCATTCTCCTCAGATGCATCAATTTCTTCTGACACATCACAGAAGGAACAGCAGCGGGGACCTCCTCCTCATCACTCATTATGTCCATCTCTATCGTGTTCTCTGCCAGAATTAAATCTGGTGTAAGGTCCTCATCTCCTTCATCTTCTTCTGGCAATAATGGTTGCGCATTACTCAGTTCAAGAAACTCATTGGAAAATAACTCCTCTGACCCCAGTGAAGAAGGGGCACCGGTGGTGGAGGAAGTGTTACGTGGGGTGGCCATAGCAGTGGAGGATGAGGAGGATGTTGTGGTAAAGTTAGAAACGGTAGAGGATGGGGTGTGCTGTGTAAGCCAGTCAACTACCTCTTCAGCATTTTGGGAGTTCAGGGTCATTGGCTTTTTAAAACTGGGCAATTTGCTAGGGCCACAGGATTGCATAGCAGCACGGCCCCTAGCACGGCCTCTGCGTGCGGCCTGCCTTTGCCTGGCATTATTTTTAAAAAAACAACAACAACAACAAAAACTCAGTTGGTTTTTCTGGAAACGATAATACACACAGCTAGATGGCGGGTTGAAGAAAACACTGTGCAAATAATGCCTACAAAGTCAACGTATACACTACTACAGCGGTGGATACGGATTACGTAAAATATATGAATGCTGCTTGAAAAAAAGTAACTCAAGTGGTTTTTCTAGAGACGATAATATTATCAATATTTAGACAAAATGTGAACAAGGTCACACAGCTCGATGGCGGGTTGAAGAAAACAGTGTGCAAATAATGCCTACAAGGTCAACGTATACACTACTACAGCGGTGGATACGGATTACGTAAAATATATGAATGCTGCTTGAAAAAAAGTAACTCAAGTGGTTTTTCTAGAGACGATAATATTATCAATATTTAGACAAAATGTGAACAAGCTCACACAGCTCGATGGCGGGTTGAAGAAAACAGTGTGCAAATAATGCCTACAAGGCCAACGTATACACTACTACAGCGGTGGATACGGATTACGTAAAATATATTATGGCTGCTTGAAAAAAGTGACTCCGGTGTTTTTTCTGGAGACGGTAATATTATGGATATTTAGACAGAATGGGAACAAGGTCACACAGCTCGATGGCGGGTTGAAGAAAACAGTGTGCAAATAATGCCTACAAGGCCAACGTATACACTACTACAGCGGTGGATACGGATTACGTAAAATATATGAATGCTGCTTGAAAAAAGTGACTCCGGTGTTTTTTCTGGAGACGGTAATATTATGGATATTTAGACAGAATGGGAACAAGGTCACACAGCTCGATGGCGGGTTGAAGAAAACAGTGTGCAAATAATGCCTACAAGGCCAACGTATACACTACTACAGCGGTGGATACGGATTACGTAAAATATATTATGGCTGCTTGAAAAAAGTGACTCCGGTGTTTTTTCTGGAGACGGTAATATTATGGATATTTAGACAGAATGGGAACAAGGTCACACAGCTCGATGGCGGGTTGAAGAAAACAGTGTGCAAATAATGCCTACAAGGCCAACGTATACACTACTACAGCGGTGGATACGGATTACGTAAAATATATTATGGCTGCTTGAAAAAAGTGACTCCGGTGTTTTTTCTGGAGACGGTAATATTATGGATATTTAGACAGAATGGGAACAAGGTCACACAGCTCGATGGCGGGTTGAAGAAAACAGTGTGCAAATAATGCCTACAAGGCCAACGTATACACTACTACAGCGGTGGATACGGATTACGTAAAATATATGAATGCTGCTTGAAAAAAGTGACTCCGGTGTTTTTTCTGGAGACGGTAATATTATGGATATTTAGACAGAATGGGAACCAGGTCACACAGCTCGATGGCGGGTTGAAGAAAACAGTGTGCAAATAATGCCTACAGGGCAAATAATGCCTAAAAGGTCAACTTATACACTACTACAGCGGTAGTAAAATAAAAAAAAGTAAAATAAAAAAAAATGAATATTAAAAAAAAAAAATTAAAGTTGGTGCTGCTGAACTACTAGGAGCAGCAGATTAGCACACCAGTCCCACTCCCCAACACTGCTAGACTAATAGCACTGGGCTCTTATAGTAGTAGTAGTAGTAGTAGTAGTAGTAAAACAACAAAAAAATAAATAAAAGCAGTCCTTACAAGGACTACTGTTATTGCAGCAGTCAGCAGATGAGATCAGAAGCAGGACAGCTGCCCACTGCAGCTACATACAGAGCACTGCAGTAGAAGGTAGATTACTAGCCAGCAAAGCTACCTAAGCTAAAATGTCCCTCAAACCCCTGCAGACTTCTGTCCCTCCAATAACAGAGCAGTATCAAAACGATTACTAGCCAGCAAACTTTCAACTGTCCCTGAAATCACTAACAGGCAGCAGCTCTCTCCCTACACTATCTCTTCAGCACACACAGGCAGAGTGAAAAAACGCTGCAGGGCTTCGGTTTTTATAGGGAAGGGGAGTGGTCCAGGGGAGAGCTTCCTGATTGGCTGCCATGTACCTGCTGGTCTGGGGTGAGAGGGCAAAAAAAAGCGCCAACAATGGCGAACCCAAAATGGCGAACGTCGCGCGACGTTCGCGAACTTCCGGCGAGTGCGAACACCCGATGTTCGCGCGAACAAGTTCGCCGGCGAACAGTTCGCGACATCTCTATTACACAAAAGCCATGAATAGCTTGTAAATTAGAGCCTTATAAATGAGTTCTGATGTCATCAGTTATAGACGGTGAGTTCTGAAGTCATTTCTGTCACATGACACAGTGAAACTTGTGTAGTATAATAAATAAAGTACCCCCAGTTGCAAAATATGAGGATAATAGAAGTTACTTAGGAGTTCCATGACCTGTATAAAAACAGTCGGCCTTCAGCCTCATGTTTTTATATGGTCAGGAAACTTCTCGGTAACTTATAATATCCACATAATTTACAAGAGGGGTACTTTATTCACTATATATATTTTATATTATTTGTCCTTATGGACTAAGTCACGGACTGGGTCTAAATCTCCACTCCATTTTGGTTATATATATATATAGAGATAGATATATATATATATATATAGAGATAGAGATATATATATATATATATATATATATATATATATATATATATATATATACTATATACTGTAGATTAGCTGAAGGGCTATATCTAAGATGCCAGTAATCTGGGCCAGCAGGACACTGGGAAAAACCCAGAGGGCCCCGGACCTTATAGGCCCTGCAGACCCAAGTTTGTTCCACATGGAATCTGAAAACTCTTTACCCTTTTTCTCCTATCACAGCGACAGAAGTAGAAGGTAGAAGAGATGTGTTGCAGGGGGTGGGCAGGGAACACTTTGCATTGGGGCGTGGTCTGCACAGACTTTGGTAGGGGGTCCTGCGGGACATTTGGTGGGGGCCCTTAAGGTTGCAGCGCAGCTGGCCCCTGACACCCCATTGCAATGCTGTCAGTGATCATAAAACCATTAAAAGATCATGACCATTTGCTCTAGCATTTGGTTTACCATTGAAGAAAATGAGGGGGTCAAGTAATATCTGCCGAGAGCCCTCATATGTTTGACTTAAAGATGCTATAACTGCTTGTATTTTGTCTTGTATAAGTAGAGTAAAATCAGACAGCAACTACAGTTCAGTGGGAGTAATTTATAAACAATAATGACCCTCTCCATATCCATTTTAGTAATATTTTTCTAAACTTAGGATCTTCCATTGCATTCCAGAACTTCTTTAGTTTAAATTAACAAGCACAAGTTACTGACCTAGTAATACGATCAGGGAGCACAAAGTTAATACAATTCTTTCAAACAACCGATTGTATATGCTGATAAAATGATTGTCTTCAATGTGCAGGTCAAGCTAAAACAAGTACTTTATGTACACAATTGCTTCTTTTATGTCATACACAAATCAGTCTTTCAAGGATCAGCTGCGCCGAGATTCAGGTTACAAATAATTTTTCTTTGATGTTGTGTCCTAAGTCTTTAGACCAGAAAGAGAGGCAGGGAACAAGTATGTGTATTCATAGTGACCTGACACACAACTGACTAATTTTTCCAAGGTATGTCAGGTACTACAGGATAAAAACTGTCATCCTTCACTGCATAGATCGCTGTATCAGCCTCAATCTTCAATGCCATGGTGTAACAAATATACAACATTCTCTTTGAGAGAAGAACATGTATTAGTACCTAACACAAGGACCTGTGCTCCTGTTTGCAGAGGTGGTCTAGTGCTAAGGTCAAATGAACTTCATAGGGCTCATTTAGCCACACATTGTGGTGTGGAAAGTGCAATTTCGGACACAAATAACTACTACTACTTGGAAACCCCGGTGGGCTTCCAATACCCCAGTTCGACCCTGCACCTGCTGCAATTGTGTGTGCCCGTGGTAGCAAGTTTCAGTCATATTGATTTATTTACAACACTCAGTGTTAAAGTTTGCCACTTACAACTCACATGTAGGGAGTTTGTACTAAGCCCATATTTATTGTATTGTCCATATCATTTTATGAAGTCTGAATAAAGTAATACTCCCAATGGTATCCCAACATACCCATCAAAGTCTTGTCATCTGTATATTTATTAAACAAACGGAACACAAATAATAGCTAGCTGATATAAGGTCCATATGCAGTACATTCAGAATCACATATGATCTATAAGGTACTGCCAAAAATATGTAATCGTTTCAGATAAAGCCAAGAAATATGGGAACCTTTTGTCCTAAGGTGCTTTTTAAAGTGGTATAAAGACAACAGTCCCATACTGTATATAAAAAGGTGTGCTATTACTTTCTGTTTATAACATAGCCTGCATACTGCTTGCTATCCACGTTGCCTTACTTTATAGCTACTGGTTAGCAGTATACCTGTTTTTGTTGGAAACAATCTAAAAACATGTTCTTTGATCAGATAAAGCATCCTTAATCTGATAAGCAAAACAGATAGAAAACAATTATTTTACGTCATAAGGAGAGATAGTATAGTAACATGTTTAATCTGGCAAACAGTCGTTTCTATGTTGTCTGACGTTACAAACAGGATATCCCATTACACCAGCCCATAAATACATACATGGGAACACATTCAACTTCCATACACATGCAGTATGTTGATTACGTATTAAATTGATAATCTGTACTAATGGATATGGGAGGGGGTAAATCTGCCTATATTAACACTATCTATCCAAAAAAACAGCAGTCAGGCCAGTAACACACACAATTATGAATTAAAGATCACAGTTTTCACATAAAGGCACATATTATAAAACCAGATTATATTCTATCATATTATAATTGTCAGGCATGGCAAGCCTTATTTTATCATCCCAAAATTTGAATTCGTTGCCATAGATAAAATAAATGCATTTCTTTTCTCATAGGTGTGTTTAACGTTCTTTTGCAATTTCCAGTGACCTGACAGAGCTATAGCTATAGGCCAATGGAACCTGCCATGGAATGTGGCACAAGTTCTGTTCCTCAAACTCCCAAAAATCCTAAAAATGTCCTAAATCAGTCTCTTAATCTCAGCCCCTTTGTCAACCCATATACTTTATATTGTACATGTGGCACTGGACATGAATGAAAGTGCACACCTTTGTCAAGTGTACATTCTATTACACACAGCTTTGTCAAGTGAACGCACACATACACAGTTTAATTGTACAAGGTGGCTAGTGCATGTAGTGTATGAACTCTGGCCACCCTGTGTTATACTGTTTTACATTTTAAGTGTTTTTTTTTATTGCATTTTCATGTTGATACCTTGTTTATGCCCATAAAACTTTCATAGCACAGGAAAACTAGTGAAACTGCAATTTTGACAACCGATCCCACTAGGATAAAAAATGTGTATTGCTTTGATTGTTTTTATATGATTTTCAAGGGTGCTGGCCAATGAGATGATTTGAGCAACTTGGCTCAGGTGGCAGCACTGAACAAGTTATCAGGAGTGGCAAAATGCTGCGTCTGGTAACTTTTAGGGTAGGACTTCACAATGCGAGAGGAGCTGACACGTCGCAATGCGTCAAAACGCATGCGACATGTCGGAAGTGAAGGAGAAATCGCAGGTAAGAACTGCATTTATCCGACTGTTGGATGAAAATGCAGCGCGCATTGCGACATGTCGGCTGCTCTCGCATCGTGAAGTCCTACCCTTAGAGCCAAATTTCCTTTTTTTAAATCGAATATTCGGCTCCTCTAGTGGAGAGAGGGCTAATGCACTAATGATGTGGCTTCCTCCCAGACCCCTCTGGCACAGGAATGATAAGCGCTGGGGGTGGAAGGAGGCATCGAAAGTGCTTCAAAAGGCTGCTGCAGGTACAGAACCGCCCCGGATGATTTTAATAAAAATGTTGTGTGCAATATTTTCAGTTGTGTGCCTCTTCATGGTACATAGTTTGATAACTCTATTGTATATTAGATTTTGCATACAACTGCTAACTGTAGAAAAGCTTTGCAGATTGGTAGCTTGGTGTATGAAGATGCCTTTACCCATTCAACAGAAAATTATAAAAATATAAATATATATATATGTTTTTCAGGTATCTGCATACTCTTGGGGACTGCTTAAAGGAGAAGGAAAGGTTAAAACTAAGTTATCTTATCAGAAAGGTCCATCTAAATATATCAGTAAACCCACAAAGTAGTGCTGCTCTGAGTCCCCTGTCAAAAGAAACACAGCATTTCTTTCCTTCTATTGTGTACACATGGGATTCTGTATCAGACTTCCTGCCTTCAGCTTAAACCTCATTGCCCTTGGCAAGAGCATGCTCAGTTTGCTCCTCTTCCCCACCCCCCTCCCTTCTCTACTGTAATCTGAGCCCAGAGCAGGGAGAGACTCAGGCAGGAAGTGATGTCACACCATGTTAACACTGCAGCTCCTATCCTAAACAAAAAGAGAGTTTCTAGAGCTTTTTACTCAGGTATGGTAAAACTTTCTACAGAATAAATATAGCATTCTAGCTTGCACTATTGCAGCTAATCTATTGGCAATAAAATGCTTCCGTAGCTTTCCTTCTCCTTTAATGAGTATTAAAGGGGCTTACATTGCAGCAGCAAAGTGTTGGAAATGTAAATTCATTTGTTTTTCACGTGCCATATACTTAAACCTATATACTGTACATTCAGCAGCAAACGGTTCAGTAGTAAAAGGATTTGTGGGAGATTAGATGCTGTGAAATGAAAGCTTTTAGGTTACTTTAAGAAATTCCACAAAAAACATTAAATTAAACAAGATTTACCCAGCTACAAGCAAAACCTGCTGGAGGTGCAATGCAGTGTCGGAACGTTGCTCCATATATTTTGGGAATGCCCTAATCTTATAGGTTACTGGCCAGTAATCATACAAGCCTGCTCCCAGATCCTAGGTAGGAATCTACCAATATCACCTGTCCGAGCCCTACTATTTTGGGACACGGAAAATACAGAGGAGGTTACCGACTCCACATTGCAACGACATTTACTTAATGTAGCTAAGATACTTATTCCCAGGCTCTGGAAATTTTTTACCCATCCAACCCTTAAAGATTTGATAGAGAAAGTCAATGAAATAGCTAAATTTGAGGAACTGTCCACACTTACAGGGAAACAGCACTCCAGTTTTAGGGACACTTGGCTAAGGTAGTTTCTGTATAGCAGAGGTGTCCAAACTTTTTGCAACGAGGGCCAGATTTGGTGAGGTGAAAATGTGTGGGGGCCGACTATTCAGCCTAACATTCTGTGAACCATTAACATCATTTAACTCATTTAAACAAGGAATCGCGTAGCTGCAGCAGTAATATTTGGGCAAATTAGTGAAATGATCTGCCACTTAGTCTATATTGCTGCCTGTGTGCTGAAGGTGTTAGTAATAGACACGTACTGGCACGTAGTGACGCGCTGCTCTCGCATACTTCTTTAGTTTATTGTACTGTACTACATACTTCTTTAGTTTACTGTACTGTACTACATACTTCTTTAGTTTACTGTACTGTACTAAAGAAGTATGCAAGAGCCTCGTGTCACTCCGTGCCAGTATGTGTCTATTGCTAACACCTTCAGCACACAGGCAGACATTGACCAAGAGGCAGATCATTTAACTAATGTGCCCAAATATTACTGCTATGGCTATGCGATTCCTTGTTGCGCTATGCTGGCGGGCTGAATTATTTCATGATGGAGGCTGAAGGCTATTGTAAATTTGAAAATGGGCCTCGATTGGCCCCCGGGCCTGACTTTGTACATGCCTGCTGAATAGGGACTCAATCTAGTACAAGCAGTTTTTTGGGCTCCTAAGCATATATGGGAATGTTATTTTTTGGTAATTAGAACTACACTAAATATGGCAAGCTATCTTATACTATATGTTCCCTATGTACCAATTACCTTGAACAATAAGTGCAACCACTTTATTCACTATACCATATACTAATGTCTCATTAAATTTTTTTGCTGCATTGTCATTGTGTAAAGGCTATACATATCCGTGAAGGTCAAAGATATGTTTCCAAATTAAAAGTAATGTGCTACCTTTTTCTCCTTCTCCCTTCCTCCCATTTTTTTTCTTCTGTATCCCCCGCCCTATATTTAACAGAAATCAATACAAATTATTGTACAATAAAAAATTTGGAGTAGAAAACCATATTTGCAATGTTGTATGCAGAAGAATGTGTGCTTTCCAAAACATATGGTTTCTTCAGGTCAGCATCCTTTTTGGCAGCTTTTATCAAAAACAGTGTTATTGTTGTCTAATGTATTTACATGCCAGATACTTTCATAAACCTAAGCAGAATGGGCAGCAAACTGTTTAGTAGGGCCCTGGAATTCTAATTATGATGTTTTATGTTAGTGCCAAATGCCCTGTGGGATATTTAGCAAGCTTTGAAGTGATTTTCAGAATTGTCTGATATTTCGATAAATACTGTAACTTGAGGAAAGCAGTGCAGGTTGTTAGTTTAGGATAGAAATAAATGTTTGCCCATTTTGGCTTTGTCAGAATGTGTTCTTTCAACAAATGTGTGTATTGCTAGGGTAAACCTACTGTTAGCACTATATTCTGCCTTGAGATTGAAAGTCTGAAGTCTGGGGGGTGCTTTGGAAATTTGAAAGGGTACTATTGGGAGTTTTGACCTATAGAAATCTACATAAAACTATTAAACATGTATTTTTACACGTAAAATAAAATATGTGCATGATGTTACACACTGGAAATTCTATCAAAAAATGTATAAATCAAGTCAGAAAAAAAATTGCATACAGTAAATCAGAAAACTATAGACTGTTCTCGCTTTAACAATATGGCCTTGTCCTCTCTCTTTTGTTGCTATAGGTCGATTCCAGATGATGAGGGAATGGACATTCCTCTTGATGAATCAGAAATACGACCTGGTAAGATGTGTCGCCCTGCCTTAATTATTTGCTTGCCTTTCAGCAAGTAATGAATTATTCAAGTGAGAAATCTATCCTGTAATAACAACTTCTTACTCTGTTTTAACACTCTATTTATAGTAATTGTCGCTAGTGTAACTAAACCAGTTCTTGCTTATGGAATTGCTTTAAAACAGGTAATGGGGCAATCACTGATTCAGATTCTTGCAAAAGCATACCCTTATAGTTCAGTACAATAGTTGACAGCAATCATTTCATTCAGTGGCGTAACTAGATATTACTGGGCCCCACAGCAAATTATTTTTCAGGCCCCCAAAATGTTTAGAGGTTGACTTGTTTCTCCAATATTTATTGAAATTGTATATGAATTAGGGCCTCATGGGGCCCCTATACCTCCTGGGCCCCCCTCTTTAGTTACGCCCCTGATTTCATTTAGAGATACAGTATTTAAAGGGATACAGATACAGATAACTTGCCTTGTCTACACTCTACACACAGAGTAGTGCTGCCTGCACTAGTAATATGCCAACCAAATTATAGCATACGCTATCATCAAGGCAAAAGTCAAACACACAGCCTTCAAAACCTCACAGTAAAAGAGACAGTCAGTAACCATGGTAACTTGGCCTGTGCTATCCAATAAAAGGCATTTGTCATGGTAACCAAGGTTCTATACATCCCTTTCGGAATCTGCCCAAACCAGTTCAGCATAGATAGCTTTTAATTTCCTTAATAAATGGAATCCAGTTGTAATAAACCAAGGTTAAATGTGCTCAAATAATTCCAAATTTAGGCACAATAGATAATATAAAAATAAAAAATTCTTTGCAAAAATGTGCACAATAAAAAACAAAAAAAATTAATCATTAATATTGTATAGACTGTAGTATACAATAAAATACGCCAAATCATGTGGGACATGCAATGTGTCAGGATAAAAAATGTGGGGTTAAAAATCAATTGTACTGTACAATTAATGTTTAGACTTTTTTTTTATTAAAGGTATTGTCACACACCAAAGCTTATTTATAATTGCACTTTGCACCTTGCCCCTGTGCCAAACCCAGAAGATGAGTAGCCTTCCCTAAAACTTGCCTTTGAATACTGTTTTTAGCTCCTGGTAAGACGCTAAAATACCCAAACTGGGGCAATACTATTTACTTGCATGACTTTTTAATAATTAAGGGTCAAAGGTCCTTTTAACAGATAGTTCATAGATATCTAGAAATATATAATGATGGACCTATCATGTTTGTCACTGGGAGTTTGTGATTTTGCGCTCCATTTCCTAGCTACTTTCAGTTATTTTCAGTACAGTTTCCCTTTTTTCAAAACAAGTTAGGGTTGAGATTTCCATTGTTTTTGTACCGTAGCATGGGAGGTAACAGACACTGAAAATGGTTAATGTAATTAAACTTGACAAGTTTGCACTAGGTCAAGTCCCATAGCAGGGCACACTTTCTGGTCACCTGTTTCCAAGTTATGTTATGGGTCATTGGTGCAAACTACTCATTCTAGCTGACAGCAAGCAAACAAGCCATCCTATTTCACAATGCTAGCTAGCTTGGGCATACCTTTGTTATTTTTTTTAACTATTACCTTTTTCAAGTGCTTCCTAGCAATTATTTTTTGACTGCTTTTATTTTTATTTCATACTTTCAGATTGTTTATGTACAAAAAGTGTAATTTGTGCCATACATCCCTTTTGTTTCTTTAGAACCTCCAAATTCCTTGGATTTGAATGGCTCCCACACCAGAAAAATAAAGCTTACTGCTCCCAATATCAACCTATCTCTGGATCACAGTGAAGGATCCATTCTATCTGATGACAATCTTGATACCCCAGATGAGCTGGACATTAATGTTGATGATCTTGACACTCCAGACGAAGCAGACTCCTTTGACTATACAGGCCAGGGTAAGCCTGCAATGTGGGTTCTGTTAAACGTTTTTAGATTCCCATATCTAGTTTTATGGGACGTAAGAAGATGGTGCATATGAGTAGATGTCCTCAGTTGGCAAATTCAGACTGATTGATTTATTTGTACATTGTTTATTAAAATAATATAATTATATAATGTAATTATGGACATTTGTTGTAAACACGGTTGCCACCATTTGAAGACTCTTTTCTTGAAAGCATAGGAAGCAGGAGTTTCAGCTGGGTTCTTTAATTTAATCTACTGTCCAGGCAATAATACATTACATCTAGAGTATAGCCAGTTAAATAGTGCTCTAATTATAGTAAAATAAATATTTACAACCCTGTTACATTGGGATAGGCTTGACTTTATTGTAAGGACCTTGTAGATATTTAAACTTTGTCTGCTCAAGTAATTTACCAAGCATTCTGGCTAATATAATATAGAAGAGTTGGCAGAGTTCTACTAATCATAAATCAGATTTATTTCCCACAAATCTTCAATCAGAAGGATGTGTGGGATTTTATCTTCACATGATGTAGAGGCATTTAAATGTATTATTCATTGTTATAGGTGTCATTAGAACACCCAGTCCATTACTGGACATTGTGAAATGCCTTGAGCAATTTGATTTGGTATCTGCTGTGGACAAAGTGATTTTATTTTAATGTTTAATGAACTGATCCACAGCTGTTCTTTTCTCTAAAAGGTTTGTTTGTAGATCTGGACAGATTGACTGTGCTGCCCTATTAAAATGTTTTTCTAAGAATGTTTTTCGGCTGGTTGGACAGCATTATTTGGATCTTTTTGTTTGTTTGTGTTTAGTTAAATGGTGATGCAGAATTATAAATTACCTTTTATTATTTCAATCTATCAAATAGGGCAGAACCTGTCTCTTTGCTGTGTATGTAGCATAATCGATTATTGAGCTTGGGATGGCTTTTAGCATTTACCTTCAGCTAAACCAGTCCAGACTGCAATGCTCCCTTGTGGGTAATGTTAAGAATGGATTGGTAAGATCTAGAGTTGAGACTGAAAAGAAAACCTGGGAAGGTGTTGCAGGTGGAATTGAATGCATTTAAACAAGGCACTGGCAGGCTGCAGCATCAGAAGGGGTAGGGCTCAGCCAATTAGGTGGAGATATAGCTCATATTAATCTAGACAGATTTACAGTCCATAAACACTGAAGAAAGGGTCCAACAACATTAAAGTAGCTCACCAAGTAACGGAAGAGGCCCAGGTGCACTGCCCTGAACCTTCAGCAAAAGGGAGCGGTCTCTACTAAATCAAGGTTTACAGTCCAGGCATGGACTTGATCATTGTGATCTGTCATTTCCAGCATCCTCTACTACACAAATTTGTTAGGGCTGTTGGGAATAGCAGCTGAGAACATCAGGATAACAGAGGGGTGGCATTGTTTTGTGCCTTACTGGACTGCTGTGACTGGGCTAGTGGTGCTTGTGGGGTGGGGCTTGCACAGACAGCTAATGATGTACAATATTTATTAAAATTAGCAAGTGGTGTGATCATTGTAACATTATTTAGAGACCCATAGGGTTAAGTCACCTACTGGCTAAAATGGTAAAATAGTACTGGTTACTGTAACTGCTCCTGGCTCCTGGTTTCCCAATTAGTATTATGACCAGTTCCTGTCCATAGCAAATATAGTGGGAGGAAGTACATTGCTCTTTCTCTTTAGACTTTATCTGTTCTACAAGGTGGATGATGCTGGAGAGCCTGGAGCATAAGAACCCAGTAAAGTAGAGTGCCCTAGTGAAACCAAGCCCACTGAGAAAATCAGGGACAGGGACCCTGTGGACAAGGTATAAGATAGTAGTACCTGTAATAGCACACCTCAGAGATATATGGCAAGCTAAAAAGAACAGCACTTGACTCAAACAAGAATTTATATATTTTCCCAGACAATAATCTTAAAAGAGACACCCAGATGGCCATGGAATCAGGCTAGAGTTACATTCCCTGAAGGTTCCCACTGGAGAATATCTGGACCACTAGCAGGTATTCTAACATGGTAAACCTTAGCCTACCCAGTCCCATCTTATACGTTGTACCAGTACCTGCATTGTAAATAACACTTCAACTGCACTACCACTTATACAACACTGTACTAAGTGATTAAGGACCAATGTCGTCCAAAATCTCTTCTTTGCAGCAACATTAGTTTCTCCACAAGTCATTTTGAAGGTCCAGCTAAGAGTCCCTACAACATAGTTGGACATAGTTTCGGACTAAGAAAGAATTATAATAATTTAGCAGTATTTGTGCTCTCAGACCCAATAATGGTTAAAGCATTGCAGGCATAGAAGCATTGCAGACATATAAGACACAGTTTCACAGTGTCAGCCTAGCAGGAGCATAACCACAAAATCTGCCTGCAGACAGCTGCTTTGACCTTAGTCCAAGGCTTTAGTCTAATTACTGCTGCCTGAGATTTGTGTTTTTTAGCTTGAATTTATATTTATACAAAAACAGTTTGGTGGATAGACGTTTCAGCTCCCACACTATACTCCCACACCATGCTTTTTGTTTTTAAATGCTTCTAGCTTACAGAGAAGATGACTTGATTTGGCTGGCAGTCGAGACACTTATTAATAACAGTCTGATACATCATTGGAAATTTCAGATAATCTTATTTTCCTATTGAGGTGGAAGAAGTATAAACAGTATGATTAGCTTACATTGGAATCTTGCTAAAACCATAAATATAACCGAGTTCTATATTTCAGAGTTACTCGTTTCTTTTTATGTCCTGTATCATGTTTACCTGCAGTTTTTAAATTACAGCTTTTCCTTAAGTAAACCATTTTTCTTGCTATAAATAAAACAGTTTTAAGCCACCAAGGTTTTGCTGCCTTACTATTCTAATAACATTCTAATAACATTCTAATAACATAAAGACTTAGCTCGAGTGAAGGATTAGAAGGAAATAAACTTTGAATTTCAAAGTTTTTTTTGGCTACTTTGACCATTGAATTGGCTACTTCCACCTTCGACTACGACTTTGAATCGAACGATTCAAACTAAAAATCGTTCGACTATTCAATAGTCGAAGTACTGTCTCTTTAAAAAAAAACTTCGACCACCGACTTCGCCACCTAAAACCTACCGAGCACCAATGTTAGCCTATGGGGAAGGTCCCCATAGGCTTTCCTAGCAATTTGTGATCAAAGGAAAATCGTTTTTTCCTTCAATCGTTTGATCGAAGTAATTGCGGTAAATCCTTCATCTTCGTATTCGAAGTCAAAGGATTTAACTACGATGGTCAAATATCGAGGGTTAATTAACCCTCGATATTCGACCCATAGTAAATGTGCCCCCCTAAGTGCTGGAAATAGAACGGTGGAGGAACATTTATTATTATTGTTTGACATTAAATAATTTCTGCCAGATGAAAATATAAAAGTAATATATATCATTCTGATAAAATATGACCTAAGCACTTGGTTCCCTACCTTACTTGTTTCTGTCCCTTTTCAGAACAGGGACCTCATTAGAACTTCATACTGAAACTCATGACACTTAACTAGGCTAGGCTAGATCATGTCTGGCTAGGAAACAGGCAGAGCACTGGTTACATTTGACCTCTCCACAGGAGATTTTTTTACATGAATTGGTGAAGGGGAGATGTAATTTAACTCACTTATGCTGTGAAACTGGGCCCAAAGGATTCTTGAACATAACAAAAAGTAACAGGCTTTATTAAAGCACAAGTAAAGGTTTGCATACTCACAGTCCTTTGAGATATTCACATACATGTTAGGTAACATCACAGTAATTCAGAGCCAGCACCTTGTGACGCCCCTGTGAAGATAGCATACCAGATTGATAGATGAACCCTCAGGATCTCTGTACTGTGACCTGGATCACCACATGTTGGATCAGGGAAATCTCATAACCTAAATCCCTATTAGTCTGTGATCCTTACACTACAAGCCAGTCTTGCCTGAAGGAGAGCTACCCTCTTGCAAGTTGGAGCACAGGCTGTTCTTGCTAACTAGTTCTATCTGCCTCTCTTTCCTAGCAAGTGCTCTTCAAAAAAATCTACCTTGTCCTAACTACTTCTTGTTTACAGGGTCTCTGTATCCCCGACTTCACCAAGGGCCTCACCAGACTTGGAGCCTTTCCTTTACTGGATCCCAGGCTCCCAACAACATCCACTCCCTCCTGAATAGAAGGCAAAAGAGGAAGATCCATCCTCTGACTTACAAGTGTTGCAGGAAGTGGTCATCGGTCTCTGAACCAATGACACACATTACACAGTATGCCAATAACCCAAGCTGTATACATCCCTTCCAGCAACTAGGAAATAAGTATAGTGATTTAATGCCATAGGGGAGCATTAACCCTATGGGTCCCTACATAAGTATTTACTCCCAATCTCTCTCTTTAACTCTCTCTCTCTTGTTTTGTCTTACTGTGCCCGACAGTGAGTTGGTGGGTGGTTAGCTGGTACCTTCGTCAGGATATCTGAATAGCTTGAATTGTTTTTGCAGTTATAAAAGGTGGTTGAATTATATTAAAGTCGGTAAATTGCTAGCCTGAGGAGTATAGTCACCAATTTAGGTTCATTGCTACCATGATTAGTAGTTTGGGAAATAAAGCCAATTGTCCATCTACTTAGTAATCAGCTTGCACGCTATATTGCCTACTTACTGTTTCCTACTTTGCAGCAACAGTTTGGGGAAGGCATTTTCCTATTTCATTTTAATAATGCCCCATGCACAAAGCAAGGTCTGTACAGAGTCTATTTGTTGCTCAATCCAACTGACACCTGTGAGATAAATTTGAATGGTAAATGCATGCTAGGCTGGATTACCCAATCTCACTAATGCAAAGGATGGACCATTTCATTTAAAAAAAAAACCCTGGGTTTCTGAATGAAAATGTTGGACTGGCAGGTGATTATATAGTGTTTATTATTTGCATTAAATAATGGGGGTCTGTGTTGATGGTGTCACAGTTGGCATATCACATGGCCTGACTCAGGGCCGAACTGGGAGTAAAAAGCAGCCCATTCAAAAAAATTAAAGCAGCCCACACCTAAATGCATGCTGGTGTTTTACACATACACACGTATATTTTATATATGTATATATAAAATATGGAGATAATTTATTGATCGTGCACCCAGGCAAATGAACACTTTATTCGAGAGTGCCGGCTCTACATTGGTTGAATATATATATATATATATCCCTCCATTTATCTGCACGCACCATTCAATACAATAATTACCGGGTGCTCACCAAAATCCTCATACTCCACCAGATGAAAGCACTCACGGGTCAGTCATATGAGTACAAATAGCAAAAGTTTTATTCCAACAACCGCATATCTACGCGTTTCGATCCCACTGGATCGTCATCCTGATGACGATCCAGTGGGATCGAAACGCGTAGATATGCGGTTGTTGGAATAAAACTTTTGCTATTTGTACTCATATGACTGACCCGTGAGTGCTTTCATCTGGTGGAGTATATATATATATATATATATATATATATATATATATATATATATATATATATATATATATATATATATATATATAATGCACAAAGATACCGGCACTCTCGACAGCAGCGTTAAAGATGCCTGGGTGCAGAATCAGAAAAATCCAAATAAAGAACAAAAGATGAGCCGCACTCACAGGACTTAAAAAATTGATTTATTTAAAAATATATATGACCAATGTTTCGGCCTCCTCCAAGGCCTTTCTCAAGGTACAGAATATGGCAAAATACGTGCTTTAAATACATGAAATGGTGGGAACCTATACCCCTACATCACACCTAACGGTTAATCATTATCATGATCTTAAAAAGGTTAACAAGTTTAAAAACAAAGCATGAATGTAACACATTTGTTTCATTGAATCGATTTTGTTCTAAGTGTTACTAAATGTAAATTACATTTAGTAACACTTAGAACAAAAACACGTTAGGTGTGATGTAGGGGTATAGGTAATTTTTGGTTTTATCTTTTATGTGTTTATAGACGTAGTAAACAGCTAACGTGATTTATGTTAATGATAGTCACTGGGCATTGGCGTGAATTATACGTCATTAAGGGTGTTGCTGTCTTTTCCCGCCATTTCATGTATTTAAAGCACGTATTTTGCCATATTCTGTACCTTGAGAAAGGCCTTGGAGGAGGCCGAAACGTTGGTCATATATATTTTTAAATAAATAAATTTTTTATTTTTTAAGTCCTGTGAGTGCGGCTCATCTTTTGTTCTATATATATATATATATATATATATATATATATATATATATATCTCATTATTTACAGTAGGGGGTTCATTATCCCTTATAATACATAAGTGTATTTTTGTACCCTTGCCCAAAAGCTTTATATTTCCCCACTTTTACATGTTGTTTCTTCTGCTAAGCTCTTAATCGCCACCCCAACCCTACCAAGACCACAGAGCAATACAGCAGGTAGAAAGACAAGTAGAAGGCAGCACCAGTGTTTGCCAGCTTGAAATGATTGTTTCCTCAGTCAGCACCTCACAGTCAATAAGGAAAGTTTTTTGCCTTTCTCTGGATCAACTAGCAGTTAGGCAGGTTAGGCTACTGTTCAGCAATACTAATGAAAGAAAACATAAATACTCACTAGGTCAAATACCATTCTTCTGCATTTGTCATTATTCTTGATTTGCCTCTCACTCGTCTCCCTTTTTTTCGTCCCCTCTCACCTGTCTGCCCCACATTGATTACGTTTATGATTTCCCTGCTCTGTCTTCAAACTAAACACTGCATTCTGTTTGGCAGCCTCTCCTATTTTCCATTTTCATCTCTTTTATTTCTATTATTTTGCTTGCAAACGGTTAAAAGCTATTTTAAAAAAAATCTTTTTTAAAATTGATATTTATTAGCACTGGCACCTTAATTGATTGATGATCTAAAATGAATTCATAGTTAATTGATTGTATATTGAAGCACAAGCACTTTAATTAATGAACTACAAATTGATTAGATTAATTCATAGATTAATTGATGGTTTCTATAGATAAATTAATTGGTCGCTAAGTTAGTATATTGAATCAATTACACTAAGCACAAAACACTGATTGATGCAGCGGGGGGCTTCAAATTCTTCTGTCACCGTTGATCACTTCCTCCTAGGTCACGGGGTCAGACTTCTGCTGCGTGCCTGCTTGTGTCTATCTCTTTCACATGATAACAGAAGTCAGAGTCAGGAGCATGAATAGATCAGCAATGACAGGGAGTTCCGAAACGTTCACAGGCACTGGTAGGACTGCAACCGGGAGGGGGAGGAAGGAAGTAAAAGCTCCACCTACCGTGGTGCGGGGCTGAAAGATAAGTTAATTAGCTGGTCCCACCGTGCCGTGTACGTTGGTGTGAGTGATTACTAGCTGGCGAGTGCAGCGAGCAACGCATCTAATTAGGCAGCGGGCGGCCCACTAGAATGCAGGGTATAGCGGCCCCTCATGCATTTGCCCGAACTGATACATTATCAGCCCGGGCCTCACTGTTAGTAAACTATTGACAAAGAAACCAATGTAGAATTGTAGAATTTCTGTTGTTAGAATTTAATTTTTTTTTCTGCAAAGCCATTCTAGCATGAAACATGCCAGCTGTTTAATTGCCAGAACTGGAGTTTAAGGAAAGCCAAATTAGCCGAGGGTGTGGGTTTTGTTATTTTTTTTACTTTACTTTAGTGACATCATTTATAGACTCCCGCAGCTTGGAATACTCTGCTAGCAACAATGTTGCTTTTGTGTAACCAACGCTGATGAGTTTGTATACCCTTGGCAGGTGCAGTAAGTCCTGCAGCAAGCTTTTGTGCCAAGGGACTTTGCTAAGTGGAAAAGCTCATTTGATGACTGGATCCACTCAGAAATTATTAAAGCTTAGTCCTGACAATAATAAAAGCAGCAGTATGTTATACAAAATATTATTTTTCTTGGGTTATCAAAGAGTTTGCTGCTAGTAATGTAATATTAATGAAGCTATGAAGGGTGAAACCTTATTTTAGCAAGCAGTAGGAGCTTTTTTTTTTTTTTAAACTATCCCTACATTATCAAGTATTAAAGGTCCTTCTGCAGAATTATGTACCTTAAAGGGCCAGTAACACCCTTAAGTTAAGCAGCAGCATTATCATTGTATATAAGGAAAACGATGATCCAATAGGTATGTATGAAACGATGAACTTTATATAATTATTTTTTTATGTCCACTTATACTTTAAAAATGTTCCTCATATTTAATACAATGCAGGTGTTGATTTACTAACACTTGGATTCCTATTTTTTTCATGAATCTGTAAAAATTATTGGTTTTCCTATTTTTCTTTTAAAAAGCTCGAACGATTTGAGATTTATTTGGGGGCAGATTTATCATGGGTCGAATTTAAAATTGAAATTTTATATTCGAATTTTTGAATTTTTTATGGTCAAAACAGTCAAATTCGACTAGGGAGTTATTCAAATTCAATTCGAGTTTTTAAAAAAAATTCTAATTACAGTTTCGAGATTTATCATACTCTGGCCCTTTAAGAATGCAAATTCGACTTAAACCTGCCGAATTGCTGTTTAAGTGAATGGGAGAAGTGCAGGAATCAATTTGGAGTTTTTTGCAGTCCTCTTGACTGAGTTGTTTTCGGAGAAAAAAAACTCAAATCGAGTTTTTTAAATTCTAATCTAATTCGATTCAAATTCAATTTGAGTTTTCGGGTCAGTTTAATTCATCCGAGTTTGAAAAATTATATTTTTTTAATAGATTGTGGTTGGTCGAATTTCGAATTTTTGGGAGTTTAGGGGAGTTTTTAAAAACTCACATTGATTTGAATTTGACCTTCGATAAATGTGCCTCTAAGGGGCATATTTATCAAGGGTCGAATTTCGAATTTAAAAAATTTCGAAATTCGAATTCAAAAAGACCAACCCAAATTAAGTTGAAGGTTTTTTTTTGATGGAATAGGTCAGTATTTGATGGAATAGGTCCATATTCTGTAGAATTTTCCTAAAAAAGGTCTAGGAGGTCCCACATAGGATAAAACAACAATTCAGCAGATGGCAAATGGTCGAAGTTGAATTTTTAAAGAGACAGTACATGATAAATTTCGATATTCAAATTTTCTTCAAATTTGAATCGAATTTGGGCTAGTGCCTAGTCAAAGTGCACAAAAAATAGCTCGAAATTTGAATTTTTTTCATGTGAAAATTCACCTCGACCTTTGATAAATCTGCCCCTAAGTGTAAAAATCACGAAAACCTCTAATAAAAAATTTTGCCAAAAACTAAAATTTTTAGAGGCTTAGAGGCATTTGTTTTTTGGGTGTTTTTTTATCTTTTAGCATTATTTTCCGTTCATACTTTTTGTATTCGGATCTTTTAATAAATTTCATGACATTTGTGGTTTTACAGAAAGGGAGTTTAGTCGTGGTTTCAAAAACCTCTAAAACCACTAAAATGAGACTGTTGAAAAATAGGTCTCTAACTTTGCCCAGGTTAAATTGGCCAAAGCAACCAATAACATGTTTACTTTTAAACAGATGACCAGTAAATAGTTCCTGCTGATTGGTTGTTATAGGTAATTAGCCAGGTAGCAAACACTGCACCTTTTATTACATTTCCCCAATTGTATTTTAAACATCTATTACTGACAAAGCCCCAGAGTCAGTGCTGCAATGTGTTTTCTATTCAAAGGAATCAGAGGTATCTGGGCTGAACTCAGGGAGGATGCCTTGTGTAATATTATACTTAGAACTTCTGAACAAATATATATTCTTAACCAACTATTTTGTCACCTTTTTAAGACAACCTAAATACAGCATTCCTTAAGTAAAGTTTGCTAAAAAAAGCAAAACACAGGTGAAACAGCCTTACCTGCTGACGGGAAATGTAATAGGAAGGTGAGGGCGAGGCTTGTGGCATTATCGTTTCTTTCATCAGATTTGTCCTAATAGTACACATGTTGCACAATCTTTTTGTGTAATAATTTGTGAGCAAGTCATGCATAATTGTAATGACGAAGCTGGTGCCTGTTTGCTAACTGTGGGTTCTGATCACCTTTCTCTCTTGCATATCCTAATACATTTTTATGTCGCCTTTACTAAAGAATCATATTATGGTATACCCATTGCAAATGAAATGAAAAGACTCATAATCATACTTTGCTTTTATTATTAGAAATGTATTGAATTAGTTGGCTTATTATAGACTGGTTACCAGGGGTTCTATATTAGTAAATAGGTTCTGCTGAAATCATTTATCCTCCTCTCAGTTTATTCATAATCCCCTCCACCCTCAGCTTCGCGCTTGTCCTTATCTTATATCTGCACATCCACTTTCATTGACATTACCGATTCATTTATTTGCTCAGTTAATTTATTCCTAATTCTGTTGGACATTTTGGATAGCTCAGATGATTCTGATTTGAATACTGGGATAAACGTTAATGCTAGAAGTAATTTAGTGGATAACCAGTATAATGGGCATAGGCAGAGGTGCGCCCTCATTTTACTGTAGATAAGATGAAGAACAAATGCAGCTGTCTGGAAAAGTTTGTTGTTATATCTTCTTACTAACCAGGACAGAGCATCCAACATAACCAGAAATTTCCCTAGTTTCTCATACTTTATATACACATAGGGGCAGATTTACTAAAGGGTGAAGTGACTAACATTGGCGACAATTCGCCAGCGGTACCGCTTTCAGGCACTTCGCCAATTTACTAACGGGGGCAGGTGTAACTTCGCTAGCGAAATAGACAGGCGCTAGCGCTCATTCGCAGTCTATTGCCAGGTGAATTTTCGCTCTGGCGAATGGACGTTACTCCGCAAATTCACTAAGATGCGGATTTTACCAAACGTTACCTCTTTCGCCAGACTTGCCTCCGCCAGCTCAGACCAGGCAAAGTGCATTGGAGTGCATAGATCTTCCTCAATCTTCTGTTACTTACATCATATTTTTAGTGGAAAAAGTCCCAAAAAACGCTGGCGTCTTTTCCTTTTTTCAGAGTGATAGCCTGCAGAAGTCCTTAAAATCTTTTTTGGGTAACCGGGTTCCCCCATATATTTTCTAACATATGGAACATAATTATACAGTGGGCTCATGTGTATAACAAATCTATTGTCTTTATTAAGGTTCCCTGGACTTGTGTAATATAATGTATCTGCTGCAACATATACGTCCATTCAACTTTATAATTTCCCGCTGTATGCAAATTAGCCTGAGCGAAGACCTCTAAAGAAGTTTCGCTAGGCATAATTGAACGCTAGCGCACCTTCGCTTTGCTTTCCGAAGAAACGCTAGCAAAAATTTGCCAGTGTTCAGAGCCCTGGACACAACTTTGAATTTTAGTAAATTAGCGTTGTCTGAGTGAATTTTTGTCTGGCGAAGTGTAGTGATGGGTGCGAAGCCGTCGCTGGCAAATTTTCACAGATTAGTAAATTTCCCCCATTGTTCCTTATCTTGCACATGTTTCCTCAGTTACCCTTTCACCATTTCAACCCCCCCCCCGGGCTGTGCATTCATAAAAAAAAATATATAAAAAAAAAATATATAGTTAGTTAGCCAAAAATGTAATGTATAAAGGTTGGAGTGAACAGATGTCTCATAAAACAACCAGAATCCAACTTCCTGCTTTTCAGCTCTATAACTCTGAGCTAGTCAGCGACTTGAACGGGAGCCACATGGTACATTTCTGTTCAGTGAGTTTGCAATTGATCCTCAGCATTCAGCTCAGAGTCAAAAGCAACAGATATGACCCATGTGGCCCCCATTCAAGTCTCTGATTGGTTACTGCCTGGTAACCAGTCAGTGTAAACCAAGAGAGCTGAAAAGCAGGAAGTAGTGTTCTGACTGACGTGTTATACATCAAATCACTCCAGCCTTTATACATTACATTTTTGGCTAACTAACTATATTAGAAACATTTTTTATTTTGCACAGCCTATCTATTTATCCAGTTTTTATTTTTACACTGAAAAATTCCTTTAATGTCACATTCGGTTTTCCAAACCCAGAACAGATGCCAAGGTTCTGGTCACGGATCATGCTTCTGCCTATAACAGCCACCTTTCATGTCGGGAGGAGCCCTTTCGCTACTCGGAGGCCTTCATGTCTTAAAGTGCGAGAATCAAGGCAAGAGTTCTGGGCATGCAAGGGAAACGGAATGAGTAACTGGAGTAACGGGGAAAGTACAATATGTAGTCAAGGAAACAACCTGGGGTCAATAACCAATCAGTCAGCACAGTACAGAATCAGGATCCAGAAGCATAGTCAGAAAACAGGCAAGGGTTGGTTCAGGCAAAGAAACAGCAGTGTTCTAGGACAGGCAAAGGTCAGGTAACAGTTAATCAGACACGAAGCACAGCCCGAACTTTATATACTTTATCTAAAATAGACCTACATTGGGCAGTGAAAAATAGAGCGGGTGCCTTAAAATATTTTAATTTCATGCCATGCGTGATGACATCATGCACCATGTCAAAATATATGGGTGCACACATCAGTTACAGAGCAGCACACAATGGAGGTGGAGGTGGATGTCCCCACCACCTCTCCAGGTAACCTCACATAACCTCCCCTAGAGGGGGCCACCAGGTCCTAGACTTATCAGGAAACAACATAAAACGAACGTATAAGACAATTAGCTTGAACATCTGACACAGAAACCCAAGATCTCTCCTCAGGAACATAACCTTTTCCAGTGTACCAGATATTGTAATTTACCTCTGCAAAGGCAAGAATCCACTAAACTCTGTACCAAATATTCAGGCTGACAATGGAAATTGGAGGTGGGTGAGAATCCTGTTGAAGAGCTCTGGCAGGTTTTAACAAGGAAATATGGAAAGTATTAGAAATTTCAAGTTCAGGAGGAAGTTGTAACCAAACAATGCTGGAATTAATTATTTCTGACACATAAAATGCACCAATGGGTCCTAACTTAGCAGAGGGGACTTTCAAATGAATTTTCTTGGAAAACAGCCAGACTCTATCACCAACCTGATACTCTTTATGATGCCTATAAGAGGCTCTCTTTTGGGCAGCTACTACTGAAGATAAGGAGTTTTGAACCTTTTGCCAATCTTAGAAATCTTCGACACCACCTGTCTGCTACATACAATGCTGTTCTAACATCTGTACCCCGGCGGATTCAGAACACTTCACACATCCATTCATGCAACTCTCAAAAGTAACACCTGTATCTAGGAGTTGCATGACACATTGGATAATCCTATCACAACTACACAGAATCAACACCTCTGTGAATTTCTTCAGATGTCACCTCTTTGAAGAGTTACAATGTGCCATTGTAAATGGATTAGTGGAAGAGTTTAAATTCCGAAAACTTCCCACACCAGTCAGTTGAACTGAAGAAGCTGCTCGGATGAGTAGTGAAACGTCTTCATTGATTACTCAGCAAGTCCAGTTGTTTTTAGATTGACCTATACTAGATATACCATGACCTGGATGAATGAAAATCTTCATAGTCATACTGACAGTTCAATAAGTTTCCAGATTTTGAACTGTCCTATCAGAAACAATGTTCAATGGAGCTCCATGAAGCTTAAAAATATTGGATATGTAGAGGTCAGCAAGGGACTTAACAGAAGGGAGGGTGGGAAGGGGAATAAAATGACACATTACAACCCAGTTAACAGTATTCCCTTTAGAGGAAGGTAATTCCACAATGAATTCCATGGCAATATGAGAAAGTAACTGTAGCAGACCCTCATTTAAGGACCTAAATGGCTTTGATTGTTGACAAACTGGACAAGAATAAATATAATTACCAACATCCTGTATTAATGTTGGCCACCAGAGAGTGCTGGACAAAAGAGAACAGGTTTTACTGTGGCCCAGATGCACAGCTACCCTAGAATCATCTCAAACAAAACCAGCTCACAAAGGTTTTCCAGAACAAAGAGTTTGCCCCGAGGTATATTAGGAGGTAAATTAACCTGGGCTTCAGACAAGGAGGAATACAGGTCTGGACTCAGTACTGCTACAACCACTTCCTTAGAGAAAATAGAATCAGGTTCAGACCTCTCAACCACTATTTCAACCCCCCTCTGGGCTGTGCATTCATTTTTCATATCTTAATGTCAATTTCAGTATGCCAAACCCAGAACAGACACCAAGGTTTCAGTCATCGCTCGCACTTCTGCCTATAACAGACGCCTTTCACGTTGGGAGGAACCCTCTGCTACTCGGATGGTCAAGGACAGGCAAGGGAAGGAAACAGTTAATCAGACACGAAGTGCACCCAGGAACTATCTAGAATAGACCTACGTTGGGCAGTGGAATATAAAGAGCGGCACCTTTAAATAGTATTTTGGGCCTTGCACAATGATGTCATGCACCACATCAAAATTATAGGGCGTGCGCACACTTCTGCATTCATCAGTTAGGCTCAAGCACACAATCAGGATTTTAAATACATGCATGGAACTTGATATGACCAGCTGAGTTAGGTTATTCACAATTTCAGGGCAAGCAAAAAGCATTAGTCAATAATCTGTCTGGTGATTCATTGGCTCAGTCTAGTGGCTGAAACTACATAAGCAATGAGACACCTAAAACGGACTTCTTTTATTCCTTTTTGCATCTGTAGGTTGTTGATAGTGTCCAGGGCTCAAATACGCTTCCAAATTTGGGTCCAAAACTGTTTTGGTACCAGTTAGATAATATCATCTGTGTTAGCTTACAATATTATAGAATAAAGAAAGACAATAATGGTCATTTAAATTACAGAATGCAGTGTGCAAAAAGTGTATTTGTTTGTTCTTTGCACAAGGCATTCTGATCGTTAGGAACTATAGCAAAGACCTGCCATGGAACACAGAGACCTTCCACTTCCTCCATGAAAACAGCGGTCACTGGGGCTCATTTATCAACATTGGGCAAATTTGCCCACGGGCAGTTACCTATAGCAACCAATCAGTGATTAGCTTTTTAAAGCCAGCTGCAAGCAGTACAATGAATGCAGCAATCTGATTGGTTGCCATGGGTTACTGCCCATGGGCAAATTTGCCCAGTGTTGATAAATGAGCCCCACTGTGTTAGTCGATCAGATATGCAAGTTAGAGAGGAGGCTGCAATGGTTCCTGCACTTACCTCCTGGCCTGTGACAACCAATAATGACAGGGTTGCGTGTGCCTCCTGATGCTGCTGTTTGAGAGCAGAATTCCCCAGGCCGCAAGTGCTTTTTGGATAAGCACTAATGGGCACTCTCTTGCTTCCCTTAGTGTATTTAAAATGTAGTACCAGTATAGGACAGTTATGTATTACTGGAAGGCCATCTCCCTTTGACTCTATTTTAGGCAAATAATTCACATTTTAAAAAAGAATTTCCTTTTTCTCTGTAATAATAAGACAGTACCTTGTATTTGATCCCAACTAGGATATAATTAATCCTTATTGGAGCCAAAACAATCCTATTTGCTTTATTTCATATTCAAAATAAATTTTAGTAGCGGTAAGGTTAGGTATGAAAATCCCATATTTGGCTAAAATTTTGTTTCTGCCCTGTAAATAGAATTATTGCACAATAGAGCCATTTATAGTACAGTAAAGTGAGGTGGTATACTGTGTGACCTTTCAGAAAAGATCCAACAGAGAAAGCAAGGATTATTATGTCTGATCCTTTTAACTTTAGTATTCACTTAATCTTCTTAGTGCTCAATATACTGAGACTTCTGTAATGCATCTTTAATACCAATGTACATATCCTGTTTAATTATTAAGATCTGGCAGGTGTTCTTAGTGGAGACTATTTCAAATGCCCAATAAATCTAGGCATTAGATAAGTTGCAGATTATTGTACAAATGTGTTTTTGTGTTATACATGGTAATTGTACAGTATTCTGCAGTTCTTTTAAAAGGCAAAAAAGACAATTTAAATCGGCATTAAATCATTTCCGTGTACTTCTGCAAAGCTGTAGTTCTTTTAAAGGACAAAAAACACAAAAAGACAATTTTTCATTTAAATCGACATGTTGATCACTTCTATTTTGTACTTCTGCGAAGCTGAAATCCTTTTTAACACAGTATGGTTAATGGCTGCAGATTTCTTTAACCTTTAGCATAAGCAACCAACATCAATGGGCTTATATATGAATATTAGACGGCTCCCATTGACTTCTACATGAATGCTGAAGGTTATAGGTGGAAAAAGTTCGACATTTGAGCATTACAATTTTTTGCACTTAAATAAATATCATCCATATTACTTTTTCAGAGCATAATTCACATTCGTGAGTTTTAGCCCCCCCCCAAAGATGTGATTAGTTGAAAAAATGAATAGTTGGGTGGCTGCGCATAATGGGAGCTGTGGTATCTTATAGTTATATACACAGTTTCACTTCAGTTTTAGGGTAGTTTAGCTCTTATTTCTGATATTATTCTACACAAAATTAATACTTTTTGCAATCTATTTTTTGCCACAAGAACATTATTTTTACCTTACAGCTCTTTCCAAACCAGCTATTAAGTCAGCCAGGAGATACACTAGAATAAAACAAAAGGACTTTTCATTTTTTACTTGGACTACAACGTTTCTGAACAGCAGACAAATCAGCAAGCTCACTAATTTGCCAATATTCTATTTCTTTGCACACAACTGTTTCTTTGTTGTTATTTTTTGGGACTTTTCTGTCTGAAGCACTAAAGCACATGGGCATTAATCAGCAGAGCTAGCAGAAACCTGTCTTGCTTACATATACATATCTGTACATATCTGGTTTAATTTCCCATCAGTCTTTAGTAATATTCACCGGGTGCTAAGGTCAGCTAGCAGTGTCTCTTCATTAGTCAGAGCAATGATATTACAAAAATGTGTGGGTTAGCAATATGATTTCAGATATAAATACATGAACAGCAATTAAATGTAAATACATCCATTACAGTTAGGGCTATACATCTTTGGACCAAGTCATCTTTTTTCTAATTTTGGTTCTGTACATTACCACAATTAATTTTAAATGAAACAACTCAGATGCAGTTGGACTGCAGACTTTCAGCTTTAATTCAGTGGGTTGAACAAAAACATTGCATATATATATGAGGAACGAAAGCCTTTTTTTTAACACACAACAGACAACATCTATCTTTTTTACCTAAAAGTTTATTGCTTGACTTTGACCTTTGTAAAGCCAAATGTATAAATGTGTAATTAGTAAACATAGAGAAAACCTTTCTAAACATTGCTTGAGGGTAATGTGCTCAATATTAAGTTAATTTGCCTATACATTACATTTTGTTGTAGATGACCAACCTGCAGTCGGGAAAGCTGTACAGGAGGATTTTGAATCTATACAAGAGTACACGGCAGAAGAGGAAAGGGCTGATAATAGACTATGGAGGACAGTTGTCATCGGAGAGCAAGAGCAGAGGATTGATATGAAGGTCATTGAACCATACAAAAAAGTTATATCTCATGGAGGTATGTAGATGATTGCAAATGCACTATAATATTTATATTTATTTTTTTATTACAATAGGATATGTCCTTCATTATAGCATGATTTGTAAGGTTATGCTATTATTATTATTATTATTAGTAGTAGTAGTAGTACTAATAATAATAAAAATAATAATAAACATACATACATAATACTGTACTTGGCAATAGAACATATGTATTAGTTTGTTTAATTTTGTTTTGGTTTATTAGTTTTATCTTTTAAACAAAAAGATGTATTTTAGACAGTAGTATTTAAGCTTAGAACCCCCCCTCCACACAGCAAATACACCCCTGCCTACTCACATGCTCAACCAGCCAACCCCACTAGAACTGATTAATAATTTACATTACACAATAGCACAGAAACAAGTGCATTCTGAATTAACAGCTGGCTTCATAGCTTCAGCTTCTGCTAATATTTTGATTATTACTGACAACCCCTAAGCAGCCCAGAGCACACTGAGCATGTGCAATGTTACTGACACTTAGAAGAAAGGAGCTGCTGTGTACAAATTTAAAGACATAGGCCATTATTGCTTTTGGCCGCTCTAAGTTCAGTATATAAAATACAGTATTTCTATTAATATTCTTTTTTAAGTTTTACTTTAAAAGGACACGTTACGTTATGAATACAAATGACTGTTTTTATTTCAGGTTACTATGGTGAAGGTGCAAATGCCATCATTGTGTTCGCTGCGTGCTTTTTGCCTGATAGCAGCCGTCCAGACTACAATTATGTAATGGAAAACCTTTTCCTGTGAGTACATAGAACATAAACGCCTCTCGCTCTGCTGTGACTCGTACATTCTTTTATTGACTTTTATGAAAACATAAAATGATGTAGTGCAAGGAAATATGCTCCTCCCATTGAGGCCATCTACACTTGGTTTATAACAATCTTGGTTGGAAACTTCTGCTTGTGCTTCCCCTAATACACAATGAATAATTTATGTTGCTTTGTGTGTCTCAATGGATAAAGCTGTTAAATAAAGGAACAAAATATTTCTCATAGTGACATAAAACAAGCACTGTGTTGAAAATAGGAATACAACATTTATTATGAGTAATGTTTTGCTTTTGTGCATGTTATATATTAAACTGTATTTTTATTAGGATTTGGTATAAGAAATAACCAGAAATTATTGTATTGCTTTATTTTAACATGAATTCAAATTAAAGGGGCAGTATACATTTTTTTTTAAATTTTCTACCTCCTTTCTCCTACACTGTAATAAGTATAGTTTTTTTTTAACTGGAGATAAAGAGCTCTGTACAAACAAAGACCCTCCTGGTGTCAGGCTTTGAGATAAAGAGTAAGCCATTATACAGGTGGACATAACAAATATATGGTGTCCCACAGATTGACCAACAGAGGCAAGGGGAAGTGGTGCTTTTACACCACGTTCCTATCTCAGTAGAGATATTGTATTTCTTGGTTGCAATAAAAATATAAATTTCATTGTGCTTATTATATCACCTGTTCGGGAAAACATTCCTTGTAAATGTTAGGGATAGAAGAATAGTTAGAGCCATGGGTGATTTTTTATTTTCCAGGTAAATAGCAAAACACTTGCAGGCCTCACACAGCATTCAGATTTTTGTTCAGCACATTTTCTGCATATAGACAGTCAAACAAACAAAAAAAAAAAGACACTATCAGCAAACAAGCTTTCATTAGAAAGACAAAAGTCAAAATAGCAATCCATGTCAAATTCAAACATATGATCACGCCTCATCCTTCACTTTATAAAATCCAATTTTAATTACTCTAGAAGATTTCTCCTTTTAATGAAACATTCCAATATTATTACATAGTCTGAACAGAGGAAAACATGCAACACAGTCTTAGGATATGCAGGCGAGCCTTATATAATAATACAAGACATAGACAAGATGGCTTCTCTATATTCTTCTTCATACCCTGACTGTATCTTCCACTGTCACTCTACTTGTTCAAGAAAACAGGTGATTTCCAAAATTCATGCTTTTCCCCATGTATAAAATCATTTATAATAGGAAATGTTGCATCTAAATGACTTCCAGATCAAAAAGTCACAAAGCAATTAGAAACAGAACCTGCCTCATGAGGGACCAAGTGCAGGGTCATACAACCCCACAATAGCAACATAATTATATAAATGGCTATATGCTTTCTCTGCAGAACAGCCATTATAACATCTAAATGAAAGAATAGAGATCGGACTTCCCTGTTGTTTTTTTTATAGCCCCATCATCTCTAAATCCCAGAATGTGTGTTGGAGAATATGAAAGTGACACCTGAAATCTATATTCCATTATTCTATTATTCCATTTTTCTGAGGCCTGGCGGGGTAGTTCTGTAACCCTGGGTAATATCCTCCTACATAAATCCTAGCTAATGGGGAAAATAAAGTTTTTTATAAATAGTACAATAGTCCCTTGACCACTCAAAATTCAACAAAAGATAGAGGGTGAATAGAATAAATATGAATAAGCTAAACCTAATATAAGAGCAAATTTGCACAGTTACTGACCAATTAGCAATTATTTGGCAAAAGTAACAAAAGTAAATCAGTGTTTTTTTTATATATAATTTAGTAACCTGTTTCTTTTTATGATATTAGTAAATGAGGACAAAAGAGTTATTCATTTTATGTACTTTTGTCAAACTGAGTCTGAAGAGTATATGCTGTTCCTGAAGCAGAACGATCAGCTATGATTCATGGGACATTTCTGATCATTTTGATATACTGTGAGAAATAGAAAAGCAATGAACTAAAATTGTGTTCCTGTCTTAACAGCTATGTGATAAGCACTTTGGAGCTTATGGTAGCAGAAGACTATATGGTTGTCTATTTGAATGGCGCTACCCCTAGGAGAAAAATGCCTGGCTTAGGATGGATGAAAAAATGCTACCAGATGATTGATCGGCGGTGAGTACCAACACTTACTTTGAAAACCCAATAGTTGTCATTTATGATTGTCAAGGCAGACTGCAAAGTGCATAAAACAGGCACAGACAAATTTTTTTTGTGACGCGTAACTTTTTTTTCTCACTCCAAATGCATTAAAGTCAAAAGCCATTTTTTCTTGATGCTACTTTTTTGCGTTGGTGACGTTTTGTCCAAATACATTAAAGTCAATGGGCGTTTTTTTCTCAGGGTGACTTTTTAGTCTCAGTGACTTTTTTGCCACTGTTTCGTGGAAAAAATTCACAGATGGAGAAATGCAGAATTTCGCCACGAATCCATGACTGGTGAAAAAATGTGCTCTTCACTAATTAGTTCTGTTTTATTAGCTCGAAACAACTGAACTGAAAAGAAGGTGCCTGGTAAGTGAATTACTCTGCTGACATAAAATGGGAAGTCACTAGTTTAAACTGCCTTTAAATTAAAGCATCGGCTGCTGGAACATCAGACAAGAGGAAGTCTTGAGGAAAGGCTTCTGAATGCTGCCCATACAAGGTCAAGAAAGGGCAATCTACCAGAGGAGTCATGACAAGCGTTGTTATGAAAGAATTCCACCCAAAGGAGCCTTGTACTATAAAATATGTCAACATGGTAATAATGTACAAAAAAATTATTGATCATTTTAATAAAATATTAGCATACAAGAGTGATCATGGCTAATTGCAGTCTGCTTTACCAAGGCAGTTAGTCTTTCTGGACCCTGGTGGCATCAGCAGCCTTAATAGTAACTGGAGGTTGTAGTCAGATAAAGGATCATGGGAGTGTTGACCAAATAGAGAAACACATATTTTTAGTTAGAAGGTGATGTCAGGCTGAACTTTTGGGATAAAGTTTAATATGCAAGATGGGGCTAATCACTAATATCTATATGCCTATGGCATAACAGGAATTTCAAGCAAGCATAAAAAAAGTCCTTTGCCCTCACTACTGCAGTTAGCAATGTATATAGCCCATCGACAACAATTAATTGACTTTGGTCTATTGTTACACTTATCATTTTAGAAGGGGGCAAGCAACCTGCACAGATTCCATTTCCTTGAGAAACAATCAATGCTTGTTAGCCAAAGTTATTGAAATCTATGTACCTGTAGAATGTAGACATCCTGGTCATACTGCATACTTCAGTGAATCTATGTGTTGACTCAAATTCTAAAAGTGTTTGCAGTATTGAAAATGTATAATATTTGAGGGATTTAGAAGAATAAAATATAAAAAAATAAAAGTCAATATTTGGAGAGTTTCTGCTTTATAATATCCACTTTTTCAAAAATAATCGAAGAATGTATGTAGTCAGCTATGCATAGTGTAGTCACCTTTGCTTGTCACTAACTTGTGTCAGAGCAGGTAGAACTTTTTCCCTATCTATCTTTGTCTAAGGCAGCTCCTTTTTGTCCCTAATCACATTCTAAACTACTCAAGGATGTTAAACAGGATGTGTCATTGCTGTTGTGAAAGGCACTGATAATCTCAGACTGGGACAAGAAAGAAGTTCCCATGCGTTACTAGATTTGACTCTCCATACATGTTAAGATCTGCTCAGTTTGGTGAGGCTGCCTTCAAACTGATCTTTGGCCAATTTGGCCACCTACTGGGCAAAATCTAGCTGATTTGATCATTTGGCCCTTGGATCAAAATAAGCAGGTAAATGTTAGGAGGTCATCGGGTAGGCCCATAATTGATCAGATAAACTGCCAGCTTTAATCTGCTTGTGTATGATCAACATAGGAGGCGTAGAAAGGTAATTTCCCATTAACATGAATTGGAGGGAAGGCAAAAAGAAAACTATAACAACATTTTAAGGCTGATCATGTGCAATACTAAGAGACAGCTGTAATGGTAAAAAGGTCACTGCTATTTAGGGTTGCCGATAAAAATTGTGGTTGATCCCAATGTTATTAATAGGGAAAAAAGATAAATATATAGGAAGGCCGGTATTTTTTTCCAGAAAAGGTGGCAACCTTACTGCCATGGTACATCAAACGCTTCCAGTTATTCTTGTTCACCAAACCAAATTTGGGCAGATGCAAGCACTTTTTATGTTGTTGAATTCAATTCCTTAAAATCCTAGTTACTGGGCCATATTGTATGTGAAAAAGAAGTGGCATGTCTTAGAATGAGACCTACTGCTATAGCAGTCTACATAAAATGAAAGCTTTTTTTTATTTCTAGGTACACTGAGTGTTTGTGCAACAAGCAAAAATAGAAGGCTTTAAGTTTGTGTTTTGATTAGACCTAAATAAAAAAATGTTGGGTGAAGCATACATGGACGAGATTAAGAAAATTGCAAATAATTATCCCAAACCCCTATGTTTTTGCAAGGTAGCCATGATTATGATTAGGAATGTACTGTAGATTATGATTTATCCCAGAGATGTTTGGCTGACTGTTAATGGCATGTAATTACTTTAAATGATTAGCTAAAAGCTGTGCACAGAACATTTAGGCATTTCTTTCTGCAATATATTTAATACTTTGAAATGCTGGATTTGACTTTGGTTAGCAAAAAGACTAAAGGGCTTATGCCTTTTTGCCTTTTAATAACAAGTGAACTTTACCTGCCATCTAGAAGATGTCATATAGACATCTTTGCTGCAGCAGCAAGCTACTTGTGTCACTGCAACTGAATGATGTGCAGATGGACGGCCTGTACCCACTGATTGTCGGCTTAACTGCCATAATAACATAGATGCAACGTTTGCAAGATTTACAAATGGGTACAAGAGCTTCATTTATATTGAAACATTTCCTGTTCCTAGTGTAGGACCCAAAATTTGTGACTCAAAAAATGTTGCATTATGGGAAAAATATGGTTAATTGTGTGTTTTTGCACTTGCCTCACTCATGTACATTGGGACCATTTGAATTCCTTAGGAAGGCACTTTTAAAAAAAAACAAAAAAAAAAACAAAATTCTTTGGAGTTACAGTTATATAACCGTCTCTGTGGTTCTATTCGGTTATATAGGTATGGGACCCGTTATCCAGAAAGTTCAGAATTACGCAAAGGCCATCTCCCGTAGACTCCAAATAATCCACATGATTTCCTTTTTCTCTGTAATAATAAAACAGTACTTTGTACTTGATCCAAACTAAAATAGAATTAATCCTTATTAGAAGCAAAACCAGACTATTGGGGTTATTTAATGTTTACGTGATTTTCTAGTAGACTTAAGGTGTGAAGATCCAAATTATGGAAAGAACCGTTATCCAGAAAACCATATGTCCTGAGCATTCAGGATAACAGATCCCATACCCGTATATGTTATTTCTTGCTGAACTGAGATAATATAAGATCTTATTCATGTATAATCTTTATTGTTCAGACCAAAACCATTATAACGGGATCTCTGTTCCGGCTCATCTTTTTCAGTGTTCCACGGTTTAAGTGCTGTGGTTTCCTTAAGTTCCTGTCTTGCTACATTTTACCTTTATCTTTACTTTGATCAGCAGTTTTCACTATAAGGCATGTTTGTGTTTCCTATAGAGTCTTGTGTAATCTACAGAACTGTTAATCATTGACAACTGACCACAATAATGAATGTCAGAGAGATTATTTTTTTTGTTCCAATAACCAACCTGCCCTGGTTTCAATGTTTAGCCTGTGCTGTTTTCGTTATCAGTCTTCTTGTTACTGTACTCGTCTATCCCAGTTCAAGTATGTACTTACCGTATCTGCCCTAATTCAGTCTGGTTTCTAGGCTAGGGAAATAGTCTTGTAGTTTCATTTTGAATTAAAAAAGAAAAGCAAACCATATTATGCATTTGTAATGAATGTTTTCCTGTTACACAGATTAAGGAAGAATTTAAAGTCATTTATAATTGTTCATCCGTCGTGGTTCATCAGGACAATATTAGCACTGACAAGACCTTTTATCAGGTACTCTTTTATGGAATGCATTTTCAGTTACATTATATATTGCAATTATATTATCAGGGACTCAATACTGCCCCTGCCTCCAAAAAGACGCTCAACAAAACTAGTTTTAATCTTGATTTATACTTACTGCTTACCATTTCCCAATTAACATTGATTGCAACAATATAAATTATAATGGAAGCAACAAGTTTAACAAAATTCTGCTGCATTTTGTTTATTTTGAGTATATGGCATTTTGCAGAATAAGGTAGGTACATTGCACACATTCTCACATGGTGATGGGTAAGGACAAACAGTATATTCTAGCAAACACCTTTATACATCACGGTCTGGTGGGTTGGCATTTGTAAATGACTGATAAATAAGGGTTATAGAATTTCACCTAAAATTCTTTCTTTACTGGTAGACTAAACCATTGTAGTAGAACATGGAAAGTTTTCACTGGGTTCTATGTAAGGTCTCCTGATCACCTTCTTACCTGACCTTCTAACTTGAGTGTCCTGACTTCTCTATGTTGCACCTATTATGTACCATAACACATACTTCTCATGGCTATCTTATTTTTAATATTTCATCTTTTCCAGCTCCAAATTTAGCAGCAAGATAAAGTATGTGTCCACTTTAGCAGAGCTCAGCGAACTGATTCCAATGGAATATGTGCATATTCCAGAGACAATTGTGAAGTAAGTGAATCCTGTTATGATCAAGTCAGTATATATTTATATTTAGTATGTTGAGTAGACTTGGCAGAGCTGTCTAGTCAAATAATGTAATAAAAAGTGAAAGATTGGCCATAGATCTAGTAAACCCATAGCACGCATAATGAAAACGACCACATTGACAACCTACTACTATAAGTGCAGGGGCTAATGACACACAATGTTTTTTTTAACCATAAGAAAAAAACGCAAATGGAGAAACTGCCGATATGGACTGCTACTGCCCCATGCATGCAGTAACTGCCCGTTTTTATGCAGCTAAGAAAAAGTATTGTGTGCCAATAGCCATAGATGCCCATTCCGGGAAAAACTAATGAACCCAGGTAATAGTTCCCCCTCTTCCCATGGGATAATTTTGAACCCATTTTTGTCTGGGGGTTTAGCCTTTTATAAAATAGTAATTCAGTTGTGCTAAAAACAACACATAAATAATGTAAAAATACATAGACTGAAAAAAAATCTGATTTTGTCCTTTACCTACTTTTTTAAAGGTTTTTATTTTGCATTTTCAAAACAAACAACATATACAAATAAAGCAAACCAACATGCTTGGCACTTGCATTACTACTGTTTCAATTATTTTATGTTTAATGACAGTTCTAATACAGAAAAATTAAGTGACATATTCACCAGTTATCAGCATACACTTTGGGCCAGTCTAACACTCTAGTCATCTGGTTGGAGTACATGAGGGTTGACCTCTAACCAAGGTTCCCATATTTTCTCAAATTTCTGGGGTGTTCCTCTAGCATTGTAAGTCAATTTGATTAGAGGCAGTGTCCCATTTATGAGGTCAATCCATTGCTGTAGTGTAGGGGGGTTGGGGTTCATCCATTTCATTATTACTAGCTTTTTTGCATAGAACAAAATAGATCTTAATAGTGTTCTGGATTTTTGTAAGGGCACTACTTCATCTATAATACCCAATAAGCAAGTCTCAGGGGACTTAATTCCAGGAAAGGATAGAGATATATTAGTGTATCGGATTACTTCCGACCAGTATGTTGCCACTCTAGGGCAGTTCCATATCAAGTGGAAGAATCCAGCCTCTCCCCTGCCGCATTTCACGCATTTGGCACCCTCTGATCTACCCATAGCCTGAAGCCTTAGTGGGGTAATGTAAATTTGATGGATCATTTTAAATTGAACCATTCGGTCTCTAAGCGATATTAGGCAGGGGTACAAGTTATCTGTAGCCTCTTCCCACTGTTCCTCCTCTAGTGAAGGAATAAATGACAGCCATTTTTGTTTGGCTTTATTGAATGGGGAGGGTTGAGAAGATTGAATTATGTTGTACAGTTGAGATAGTATTTTGCCGGGGTCTAGAGTCCAAAGTCTGACTTCCCATGCCAGTGATAAGGGTGTAATTTGGAATGATCTGAACTGTGCATAAAAGGCATGTCTCAGCTGGAAGTATCTAAACAGTTGTATGTCTTGCCTATTCAATTTGATTTTTAATTGGTCTAGGGAGACAAAACTACCTTCCACCAACAGGTCTTCTAGGTGTCTAATACCCATTTGTGGCCAATATTGGAAATCTGCCAGCTTTCTCAAATTGGGCAAGTTAGAGTTCCTCCAGAGTGGAGCTTTAGCAGATACTGTAGGTAGAGGGGTACGTACTTTGGATTGTAGTCTTGCCCATACTTTGATGGGGGTAGTAATCACTTCTGGTAATGAGGGGAGGTCACACATCCGCCTATAGGGCGAGTTGCGAATGGACTCTAACGATCCCAGAATTGTGGCATGTAAGTCTGTTAGCGAATTGCTTTCATCTGGATTAAACCAGTTGTGTATATATGATAGTTGGGAGGCAAAATAATAGTGTTGCAAGTGGGGGAGGGTGAGGTCCTTTACCTACTTTGATAAAATCACACCCAACAATATCATTCAGTTTTTCTCATATCCGCACATTGCTGACTTTTCTTTTGTAAGGTATGAAGAATCGAGATGTTTTCCAAGAAATGTGAGGTAAATCCAGACAGGCTGTGCACTTTTACTACTGCTACTAACAGGCCAAGCTCTGCTCATTTGCCCTTTAGTGATCTCAACAGTAGAATTCTAAGTATATTTATATTTTAAAGGGAAAATATTTCTTAAGTTTAAAGTAGTGTTTATTTTTACATTAAAATCCATATAAGGCAATACCTAATTACAGCTAGGCAACATGCATCTTGTTAATCATATATATTGGAACTGCCTCTTTACTTGGTTGAGACTTTACCAAAAGTGCCAATAATATCTATAGTTTTTTAAATGGTGCAAGTGCCATTTCTGTGTAGCTCATAGGTTTCCAAACTTGTCATCAGGTCTCACTAGCAGTAATATTTATGCTGCAGCATAGGTAGAAAAGTCATGGAGTATTGCAATGTTTTAAAGGAATTGTTTATTGTAAAAATAAAAACTGGGTATATAGATAGGCTGTACAAAATAAAAAATGTATCTAATATAGTTAGTTAGCCAAAAATGCAATGTATAAAGGCTGGAGTGACTGGATGTCTAACAGAACAGAACACTACTTCCTGCTTTGCAGCTTAATGGTTTCCACTGATTGGTTACTAGGAAGTAACCAATCAGTGACTTGAGGGGGGCACATGGGTCATAACTGTTTGATTTTGAATCTGATCTGCATGTTAAGGATCAATTGCAAGCTCGCTGAACAGTTATGTCCCATGTAGGTCCCCCTTCAAGTCGCTGAGTTAGAGAGCTGAAAAGCAGGAAGATGGGTTCTGTTCTGTTATATTCAGTCACTCCAGCCTTCAAGCATTACATTTTTTGCTAACTAACTTTATTAGAGATTTTTTTGGCTTTCTATTTATTTATTTACCCAGTTTTTATTTTTACACTGAACTGTTGCTTTAAAGCATGGGAACAGGTATTTCAAACTATGGGCTAAGCAGGTTTTGCAGATATGCCTTGGACAAGTGAATTGGTATGGCTGTTCCTAAAAACTAATTATTACACTCTTTTCAATTGAGTATAATGTTTGGATAAATAACAGTATGCATTGGGTATACACTCACATAAATAATACAAAACAGTTTTACTGCTGAGATCATTTCCCAAGTAAGAAAAAACAAACACAATACCGTATCACAAAAGGCAACCTTGGTTTTGCTCTGGCTGTAATGATGCCTAATACCACCATAATGAGCTGTGTGTGTTATGCAGCTAGCATGATTCCAGCACCCTTGCTTTCTCCTCTGCCTCTCCCAAGATTATCAATAATATGAACAATGTCTAGAGAAGGATTTAAATGTCTCCAACAATTGAACTAAAATAGATTGTTTTGGCTCTAGCTGCTTCTTATTCTGCAAAACAGGTGGTTTGATTTGGAAACTGACAACCTAATAATGATAAATAACCATTAATTGTCACAGGTCAAACTGACATGCAAACAATGGGTTGGACAGCCTGATTAATATATTTCTATATACATCATACAGGTAGCTAAAAGCCTGAATAAAACTACACTTTAGAAACTTCTGAAATGCCAACTCCATATCTTCAGTAAGATAATGATCCATTTTACATCCTAATTTTGTTAAAGAAATGAATGTATCATTATGAGTAAGTGGGTTCTGGAGGTAGAGTGAATTAAAAGCAAAGCAACACAAGTGTAACTGCTTCCATTTAATTTTCTATGTGAAATAATTAATGTTTCGATTCCAGAAGTCCTATATATAAAGGGCAAGGCAACCCCAAAATAAAAATGTGCCTAATAAAAGAAATCATAATTCTGAGCAACTTTGCAATATATATTCATTAAAAAAAATTCTGGTTTGTTTGTCTGTCCCATTCTATTCTCTGCCGTGGTGGCTCAGACTGTTGATACAATGTAAGACAAGGCATCGGATTCTCCTTGCATACAAGCGAGGGTAGCCATATTGCTAATATATAAGTATTTAACATAGAATTCCATTATATATTTGGTTGCATTGGCCTCTATGTAATATGATGTTCAGTATAGACAGAAAAAATAGACAGCAGTGCAAATATCAACTGCAAATGAATGCAATACAATTTACAGCATAGTACTTACTATTAAGAAAAACAAATAAATAAGGTAAACCCCTTATAAATAGATATAGAAAAACTATTATAACCTTACGCATAAATGCCCTTTGCAAGCCATTTTTTTAATGCACTGAAGCCTTGTTTGCCTTGTTTTGCTGCTTATGCTAAGCCTGCATCTCTTTCCCATTTCTTTGCTTTACTAAACTATTATTTATGCAGACTGGATGAAGACTTGAGAGAAAGTGAATCTGCCAAGTAAGATACCAATTGTGTGCTATGCAGAAGTTTTTCTGTGATAACAAATTTTGCTTCAATGTTGCTTCAATGTGTCCTTTGTATAAAAAGTGCCCATAGAACTTTTTCTGGAAATAATCCCATCTTTTAGGGTAAACCAGTGAATATTTGTTTATTGGGCTTTTACACATTGCCTGGGTATTGATTATTATAGAGGCATGTGGACAAGCCTGGCACATTTATTGACACTATAACAGGTGCTTGGTGAGCTTCTTGTGCAGGAAGTATTACTTTTATTATGATTTTTAATGGAAATGTTTGCTAAGCAAGATACTAGTAAATGTGTTAAATGTGATACACATACACTAGAAGGAGCAAATTTGTGTAAATCTAACACAGGTATCATGATACTCTTATAAAGTTTTTGGCTAAGCCAACATTGATCTCCGTTTATTCGAAAACGTACTCAAATGTAAAGGGAATGAAAATGACTAAATGGCCATGTTAATTTGCCATAAGCAGGAAATATGGCCAGTGCATTGTGACTGTTATGTGGTTGTACCATGTATACACTATACTGCCTGTAGTTAGAATATGATACCTGTTTCAGATGAGCAAAGCCAAAACAAAGAGTACCATTCCTTCATATTTTATTCAGTCTAATGCAAGATCCATTGCTCATTTACATTCCAGTTACTATTTTAACTTATTGGCTGGTTCAGCACAAATATGTGTTTCAAATTCCGGGATGTCTCACTGCAATTTTGTTGACTTTATAGCATATCTTTGACAGTAAATGAAGTGTCAAGGCTTGCTGGGAGTTGTACTTCAACACCAGTTGGGGTTCTAAGAGATACATTGATGAGTACCTACTATTTACTATTGGCACAAACATTATATTTCTTATATGGTAATATGGTATTTTATTTCTCCCCCTCCCCCCCCCAAAAAAAAAAAGCTTATGTGTTTAGAAATATTTGTTGAAGATACAGGTAAAAATCACTTAATTATAAGACTGCATGATAGTCACTTTAATTTTCCAGAAGCAGTATTTATCTTTTTAGAGAAGCTGTCACGTCTAATGTCTAACTGCTTAGTCATCATTAATAACTTTCTCTAATGCCTAATAATCCCTGCCTATCTGAAATCAGAGCCGTGAGTTGTGAGGTGTGGCTGGCCTGGGATTTAATTCTGTTGTCACTTCTTCTGTTCCATATAGTAACCACAAATCTTTAGGATCTTCTTAGACTGTAAGGTATATTACTTACTTTATGAACACACAAACTTTGTGGCTCTTTTTTCAATGGTAATATTTCCTTATACATAAATCTTTAAATGTTTATAGCATTATAAAACTCACTGTAATGCTTAGAAGAATGATATCAAAGGAACAGCAAATATAAAATCCATGGTGGCCTCTGTCTTTACATGAACCTTAACAAGCTAAAAGAACATTACTGGAATAATTTGACATACCATCAGTATTCAAAGCAGCTTCTGAATTTACTAAAACAACAATTACTGGTGCTGAGCTATGCTAGATGTGGCATTTCACCATGCCCACAAAGGAAAACCAGTTTTATGACAAAGCTGAACCTGATAACCTGTTCTCTTTGATGCTGACTCACTCAGTTTGCACATAATCTTTCTAATTCTATTGTTTAAATGAGATACTGTAGAAGACCTTCTACCTCTTTTTTGTTCAGTGCAGAGGAGCATAAAATTCTAAGTATTTCCGTAACAGGAAGAGATGCACCTGTAAAGATGCTCTCCTTTGAATATTATCATCATATAATCTTCCAGTATTGACAACAACATAAATTTTAAGATGATTTTAATATTGCTGTGAATGCAAGCAGCAAATGACACATCGTTATATCATTGTGGCTGTTGTTAATAATAGATCCTTGTTGTTGGGAAGCTCATGCAGTTATCCATGCAGAAAAAAATTGTAGTGACAGTTCCATAATAAATATTACAACTTTATAAGCAATGGAATTTATATTCCACTGTAAAATGTGCAACATAAATATACAATTATGTTCACACATAACTTTTAGTGCAATAATCCATAGGTTGAATAATAAAAATAGTTTAACGCCACAGTTAATAGAAACTGATGTACATAGCACTGCTTCTGAGTAACTAGTTAATCAACAGTATTACACTGTTGTTGCCTTTTCTCTTGATTTATGGAATGATGGTAACGGGAAACGGGATAGATGATCAGTGCCAGTGAAGATCTTGTCAACAAATATGTGCTTGTGAAGTGGGTTTTGTTACCTTGGATTAAAGCACACTTTAGATACATAGCATTATTAGTACTTAGGGGGTTATTTATTAAAGGTCGAATTGAGAACAAAAGGAGTTTTCTAGGGCAGTTTCAGTAAAAACTTGAATATTTCAAGATAAAAAAACCTCAAACCTTTTGAGATAACTTTAAAAACTTGACCTTTGACAAATAATCCCCAACACTCCCTGATCATGTAATGTTTGTAAGGCTGCAAGGAGTAGAATCCTATTTTAAGGCATTTATGGTGGAGAATCATAACTATTATGCACTAGTGGATGAGCATTTATTATGCTTCAATGGAAATTAAAAGTATATGAATATGCTGCTGTTGAGAATATAATACTTAGCTCTACGCACTGCTTTTTAAGATATTACTAATAAATGAATTCCCCCAACTCAGCTGCAGCAAAAATGCTTCATTACTTTGGGGGTTTCATATTAACCCAATCTATAGTTTAATATGAATATAACTATATGTAGCTGTCAACTCTGCAAAAAAAGCTTTGGAGGCACACATTTAATGAAAGGATTATTCATCTGAAGAAAACCAATCCACAATTAGTTTATGTTGTGGTACAAACATCTTTGCCAGTTTAAAAATAACCAGAGGAAAAGTTAGATCTTATCTCTGATTCATTTTCAAAGCACAATTACACATTGTGCATCTATATAAAGTATGGATAAAAGTGACTCACATATCCATAAAAGTCTGCCAAATGCATTATTGCTGCACTCATCCTTCTCTAACACTTTTTTTCAACATTCATGTCATCATAAAATAATTTGCATGCGTTTGCTTGTTCCCTTTTTTCCCCCATCTATAAAGTCATGTATATGTTTTTTATTTTCTATTGCAATCAGAGCTGGCTGTCTTCCCAATGAACCTGAAATGAAAACTTTGGAAGCAGAGTAAGTATACTTTTAATTACATGAAAACATTATTGTATTACTTGTATGTATTTCACCTCTTTCATTAATGTGAGATAACTGAACAAATATGTGTTTAAAGGATCTTTTTTTAAGCTTTACATTGAATTTTCCATGAAAGTTGAGGGAAAATGTAAAAGCAGGCATTTCCCTGTGATCAAGAAGTATCACATTAGTATGGGTAATTGCAATGTTAGGGTAATGTTAGCATAGGTTTTACCACTTGCAATTTTAATTATTGCTGGCGGAGAAGCATTTTCACGAGATTTATCACCGCAGTCGTGCTTTTTTTTCACTGCCAATAAATCTCCCCGTTGGTCATCACTCTTAACAAAGGGCAAGGCATTTTCGTGGAGATTCTTCACCCACGCGGGTGACAAATCTCATGTGTCATTGATCTTAAAGGAGAATTCAACCTGTAGTTTAAAAAAACCCTCCCCCCCTACCCTGGGTAGACCCCCCTCCCTCCAAGCCTACCTGCCCCCCTGGGCAAATGCCCCTAATTTTTTACTCACCCCTCCATGCAGATTCTGGCCTCTGAGTTCACGGCAGCCATCTTCTTTCTTTTGTCTTTTTCGGAATTTCGGCACATGCACAGTTGGAGTAAATTTCTGGTCCCGAACCACTGCGCATGTGCCGAAAGTCACAAAAATTTCCGGAAATTTTTCAGAAATTTCCGTGACTTTCGCAGCATGCGCAGTTGTTTGGGACCAGAAATTTACTCCAGCTGCGCATGCGCTGACAATGCCGTCAATACACAGAGATTACTGGAAAAGAAGAAGATGGCTGCTGTGAACTCCGAGGCCATTTTTGGGACATACAGGTATGGGATCCGTTATCCAGAAACCCACTATCCAGAAAGCTCTGAAGACCATCTCCCATAGACACAATTTTATCCAAATAATCCACATTTTTAAAAATGATTTTTCTCTGTAATAATAAAACAGTACCTTGTACTTGGTCCAGACTGCGATATAATGAATCCTTATTTATTTATTAAATGTTTGCATGATTTTCTAGATTTAAGGTTTGGAGATCTAAATTACAGAAAGACCCTATATCCAAAACCCAGGTCCCCAGCATTCTGCATAACAGGTCCCCTGCCTGTATCAAAATATGTAAAATTGAATAAATTATATATATATCAGATAAGGTAAGAAATAAAATTTACAGTAATGAAACTCCAACATATGGGACACATTTTTTCATGACTCAATTTTTTCAACTAAATTGGGTATGAAATGCGTAAGGCAGTATACCAGTTGGTCTGTATGCCTATTCTTTTAACTTGATGTTAAATAAAAACTAGCTTTTCACTTTATTATAGAGTTTTGGGATATTCCTTTTGTTTTTTGAAACATGTGCCCAGTAGACTTGCATTGTGTTAAAATTACAATGCTTGAATCTTGATTTTTTTCAGGAAGTAACCAAATTGTAGGTTGTTATAGTTCCATGACGCCACTGACTATTAGCACCAACTAGAAAACAAATAGAGACTGTTCAAAAGCTTTGATGTTGTAAATGCACCAGTTTGTTGCACCACTTTCCTTACTGTCACATTATTGTTCAGTTAACCATTTAGTATATTTACATACTGTTGAAAAGTTTTTGAATTTGAAAATAATATCCTGTGCATGTGAGGCATCGTGCTAAACTGTTTTCTATTCTCTTTAAGATTTGAAAAGAAGACGGGAGACAACGTCTAAAGCCATTTGAAAGAGGAAGATAAAGAGTTTTCTTCGGCAAAATAATTATTTAGAAGTAACATTTTCTGATCTGATTTTATTTTTATTTTTTTTGTGGACTTATAAATCAAGCCTCCCTATGTATATTATTTTTTTAAAGTGTGTACTTTAATAACAGATGACAGTGAGGAGATCTCTTTAACCTTCAACAGCAACAGCCGGTTATGTTATTACAGTTAACATACAAATTATAGAATATTAGAATGGTGTGTAGCTGCTAAATCATTATGCCCTCTCAGCATGCTCATTAAGATAACAGTATCAGCTTTATATATCTGTGCAAAGGTTAAACTAATGCTTAAATGCTATAAAATCACATGTAAACTTTGTGCAAGCAAATGTATTAAGGAAATTCTATATAGCCTTCATTTCATTTATTATGGCTGAAAAGATTGATCAGTATGTTTCCTTTGGCTTTGTTTCCTTTTAAAGAATCTGAGAATCAAATCAATATGGAAGACAGACTGAGAAAAAAAATACTTCATGTAATTACTAATTATTAGGTTAAATAACTATTGAATGGAAAGCTTATCTACTAATTATTTTGTACTAATCTATTTAACTATGCAGTTGGTCTTTAGTTTTGCCTTTTGCCTACCTCCAAGCTCATATTGAATTGACCAACTGGTGTATGACCTATGTGTGTATGAGCGTGTGCTTTTTCTGCAGCATATTCCTAGTTTGCCTATACTTTTCCCCCTTTTTATGACTCAAGTATCTTTCTGGAACCTATAGATACAATTTAGAATGAGTTTACTGATTATGAAAAAAATGAATACATAGTTTAGATGACTACTTTATATATTTTATTTAAAGTTAATTCACAGATGCATTATCATGCTTATTTTGATTTCATCATCAACTCTCTATTCTCGGATGAGGATATTACATTAAGGACTATAGCATAAGAGGTGAAGGCTTTCCTTATATTTGGCAATACAGGATTCACTTGGACAGGAAACATCTAGTACTGAAAAGTACTTCTGCCGGAACCTACATGTTTTTACCATACAACAGAATGGGAGGTGTGAGTTTTTGGCAAATCTCTGCCAGCTGAAACAAGCAGTTGGAGAAAATGCACTGTATGTCATTGCCATAAGCTTTTACTCTTTTATACTACACCTTGACTAGAGTTGAAGATGATGAATATATATATTTTTTGCTAGTTTTAGTGTTACATTGCCTTTAAAGGTAAGAAAAATCTAAAATGATCAACTGTTTTTACTAAAATATACAATAATGTGGATCTTGGCAGGTCTGAGCTCACAATTTCTTTAGTCAAAACTCGGCGAGATGTGACAAAAATGTACTTTAAAAATTCAACATGCGAGAACAAATAAAATGTACATCTTTGATAAATCTGCCCTTATTTTATAAACATTTGTAAAATAACTTTCCACTAGTTATTAATTGCCATCAGCCTTATAGTAGCTACAGTAAGGGCATTGGCAGACAGGGTGCTGCCCGCAAGAAATTGCCTCTCCCATGCGTGACAAAGCACCCAAAAACTGAAGATGCAACAAACAAATAAATATACTGTAATATATTAAATATTAAATATACTTATAAATTATTGATGCTCAGGTCGACAACAAGTCAACACACCCCTGAACCTAACCAACCCACTCCCAACCTGGGATGCCATCAGTATTTACAGACTCGAGTCTGACTCATCTTTGATAAAAGGAGAGGGGCACAGCAGACACAAGCCTATAAATACACACTGGGTGGGCATAGTAAGGTCATAAGTGATAGGGCAGATGAAAGAATTCAGCCCAAACCTGTCCAAGCTGTGGGTCCTGCAAGTTAAAGGCTGGCCTGCATATCACTCTTATAAATAATTCTTAGCAACGCTATTGGCTATAGTTGCTGCTAACTGCTTATCAAAATAACAGGATAAGGTTATTCACACTTGCATAATTAAAAAAACATATTGGAAAAATCTAGGAGTTCCATGACATGTATAAAGCCTTGTGCTTGGTCATAGACATCATCAGGAATTTCAAATATCCTATTACATTTTACCATATTCCCTATATTAGAGCTCTTTAATGAACCAATGCGCTGCGCAAAACATTATGCCAAAAGAATGGATTAGTAGATGACTATCATTTCATCTGTTAGTATGCACGCTATGATTTCATCAATATGGCTGGTTTAATGGCATACAGCTAACTGGATACATCTTCTACACAAAACATAAAGCTTTATCCCTTATGCATTATAACATTAACAAAATCCTTTCAGAATTAACCATTACTTTAAAACAAGTCCAGTGTGTGCGTGTGTGTATTAAGAATTTCATTTTCCTATACTGTAAAAAAATTTAACTGATGTACAACGGTTGATTGTTTAACCATACAGTGCAGCCTTAAGAACAAGATGTGTTTAGAAAATGCTTAATGTTGTCATTTTCTTGTAATAAATTGAGACTGAACTTAAATACATGTTAAAGGAATTGCCTTGTAAGGGCTTCTCCCATGTCAGTCAGAGTCTGCTTTGCTATGTAACGTGGCTCTATACATTTACTTCAAGGCAACACATAAGTTAACTCAATGGATTCAATGTTGATCACTTTTCCTGTTTGACAGATAATTGGGGGACAATGATCTGCGTTGCCATGCCCTGATCACATAGAAAAGCTCTGCATGACCAATGCATTTAAAAATCAGACTGTGACTGCCATGTGTATGTAGCCTCACAGTATTGTGTTTGTATTGCAATTCAAAACTGTCTTATGCAAGCTGTGATATTTTAGCTTTCTCTTAGTCACAATGTTGCTGAATTCATTGTTAAACTTCCCTTTACATCTGAAGGTAATTAAAGAGATGTCCTTGAGAAAAACAATTTACTGTTGAAAAGTTTATTGTTACATAGTTACATAGTTAAATTGGGTTGAAAAAAGACAAAGTCCATCAAGTTCAACCCCTCCAAATGAAAACCCAGCATCCCTACACACACCCCTCCCTACTTTTGTGATTATACAGTAACTAAAGAAAAAAAACTAATGAAAAGATTATTTTGAAATGTCAAGTGTGGATTTGTATGTCGTTAAAATATCAGGATTACAGACACTCTCTTTAAACACCAACAAAGAAAAATTATTCATTGAACTTGATAACACGTGGTCTGGGAAAGCTGGGGCCATCCAACAGACAACAGCCTCCAGATAGACAACCCAAGGCTAAAAGAATACCTTCTAATGTATACAACATGTATATAACAACATTTCAGAACTGGTACTAAGGTTACAGAGCACAAATGAAAACAATCTATATGAATCACGTGCAAAACAAAGTTTCTACACTTGTAGAAAAGTAGTTTCTACAATGGAATTAAAATGTCCATGGCTTACAAATATTTTTTGTAAATAAATTAGATAGCTTAAAAAAGTTTCTGCATTTTTGTAGAAAAAGAGTTTCCACAGTGGAGTTAAATGTTTCATAACTTACAAATAATTATTGTGGATCCATTAGATAGCACAGATGTTTTTTTAGCAAGTGAAAAAATGCAGGGTTTAATTTATGCCATCCTAGACCCCGGCCTTTTCGGCCTCACCAAAAATCCTGGCCTAATTGTATAGGCTTCAAATGGGGTATTATTACATAAGACCAAATTTACACATACAGATAGATAGGATTAAGAATACCTTTAAGCAACTGTTTACAAACTCTGGCAATGGATCCCCTAGGAGGGCCTAGAGCAGAACAAGGGGCTTAACCTGAAGACTTATTATTGTGATGCTTAAAGTTTAATCCTATTCAGCTGTCTGCATATGTCTGACACAGCCACAACTATGTTTTCATCTTTTTTATGTTTTCATCTGGAACCTTGTAAAGAACTAAGAAGGCCAAAAGTTGACCACAAAGCAACCAAGAAGAACAGGTTAAGGCTAATGTCAAAATGATTATAATAGTATGTGTGCCTGAAGAACACAATGGTGATAGAAGGAACTCCTGCTTGTGTTTCCCATGGATTGCTATAGGAAGTGGTGACATTAGTCTACAACTTTGGCAGTGGTACACTTTATGTGGTACACAAGCTTGATTTTTTCAGGAAGTTACCAAATTGTTAGGTTGTTATAGTTCCACGATGCCACTGACTATTAGCACCAAACACAAAATCTGTTTGCTCTTTTGAGAAGTGGATTTCAGTGCAGAATTCTGCTGGAGTAGCACTATTAATGTTTTTAAAAAAACATGTTTTCCGATGACAGGATCCCTTTAAGGATATTCTATATAGCCTTCATTTCATTTATTATGGATGAAAAGATTGATCAGTATGTTTCCTTTGGTTTTGTTTCCATTTAAAGTAGCTTAGAATCAGATCAATATGGAAGATAGACTGAGAAAAAATACTTTATGTAATTACTAATTATTAGGTTAAAAAACTATTGAATAACTATTGAACTTTAAGATAAAACTATATAATCTTCTCATCACATTGCCAATTTCAACAAGAGAAGAATTGTCATGTCCTTGCTATTACTATGTTTCCATCTGTCTGCTTTCTATTTGTGATTACTGTTTATTGACCTTTGGCCTTGACATTTTTTACCTTTACCTTAACTGGAACATAGTCTGTATTTTGTTTATCCCCTTGTTAGTTTTGCACGGTCCAATCTATTCTGAACTCCAGCCTCTTCCACCTAATATGTTTGCCTCCCTGAATTAAATTTTTTTGGTATTTTTTGGAAACTACAAGACCGCGATATAAGACCAAGCAGCAGTCAAGTACCTCAGGACTCCTCTGCAAGGGGAACAGTAAGTCCACAATAAGCCCAGTGTCCTTATAATGGCATGGAGTAGAGTTGCCTCTGACAGCCATGTGTGGCAGCTCTCTTGCTCTAATGACTTCTGAGATCTGGGATCTTGGACTACATTTGCTATTAACTTTTACATGTTGCCAGTTCACCAGAACACAAAGATGAGTTGCCTGGTCACTCATGTCCAACATAAGTTGTTATGTAATTTAAATCACTGGTGCTGGCACTCTGAAACTTCTGTGTCACTGCCATACTATTAAAGGCATGACTGCCCTGACAGAAACATCGTTTCCCATGTTTGACAGTGCTGTACTCATGAGGGGCGAGG